>NC_091455.1:56308172-56503172 GCF_027789765.1 Dendropsophus ebraccatus
ATTTCTAAAAAAAACATCCAAAAAATGGACGTTTTCTGTACTGGTACAGGGTTACACCTCGACAAATAAATTCTCAGTACAGCTTTTATAATATGTCTGTGAGCCAAAGGAAGGATTCATTGCACTTGAGATAGATAAA
The DNA here is from genome assembly GCF_027789765.1 of Dendropsophus ebraccatus. Classification (NCBI taxonomy): domain Eukaryota; kingdom Metazoa; phylum Chordata; class Amphibia; order Anura; family Hylidae; genus Dendropsophus; species Dendropsophus ebraccatus. Next base: position 56,308,312 of record NC_091455.1, read on the forward strand.
TCATAAGAACCTTAAATTTCAAAGTTTATACGTGGTCAAATGGGAATAAGTCCTAGCAAAAAGCTGCTATAAAATACTGAAATACTAATAAATTAGCAGTTGAAATATTACAGACAGATTGCACAAAAATTCTTGTTTTTCAGAGGAAATCAACACTTTTTTTTTTCCTTTTTAGATATAGCTTTCCCCTCATTTGCTTCCACTGACATGTTGACCACCATACGTACGCCTAATTCCAAGGATTATGTTATTAGAACATTCTAGTAAGTTGTATAGTGGTGAAATGGAATGTAGCACAATGATTTACTCCGACATTTCCAAGTAGGAATTCAGATATTTCTGCTCATAAAAATACACTCGGAAAATAAATCAGCAAATATCAATTACATAGACAATATAAATCATGCTATCTGCTGTGCACATTTCTTATGTATGAAAATCCATTCTAGGAAGTGCCATTGTGCACCATTACTGTTCTTATTCACCTGTGTGCCGTTTCTGCATTGGATTGGGCTGTATAACATGGAATACATATAATGGACATAAATCAGGGGGTTATATAAGAATATTGGATATAAAATGTACAATGCCTTATTGCACTACAATTCTTCATCTATATAAAGTACCTTTATTATGATTGTTATTGTGATTGCTGTTATTGCGATTCTCTAAAAAAAAAAATAAAAAAAAAATCCACACCCCATCTGGGCTCATTCACTGCTCCCCTACCATCATTTAGGCCCCTTGCTCCAATAGTCCTTTCCAAACCTCTCTAAACACAGGTAGACTTTGAAGATGGCACCACCTAAAAAAACTACAAATCCCAGCATGCGGCGTGCCTTCTTTCTACCCACCCCTGTCTACTACTCCTAGTGCTTCCTAAGCTGGAGAGGGAGGTTACATGATGCCTCTGATGTCATCTGTGGGCCAGGTTAGTGAACGGGTTGTATTAGCTTACCTGCCCCACAGAGACAGAGATCATGTGTCATCCAACTCCGATTGGAGGGGGAGAGGGAAAAGAAGTGAGAAAGAGAGGACTGGAATTGGAGCTTTTAAGGCATCTAGATCAGGTGAGCCAGCACCAAAAGCGAGGGAGGGATGCAGTAGACTAAATACATATATATTACACAGAGTTCAAAGTCGCTCGTGAAATTTATTTGGAAACGCAATCAAGGTATTACATATACATATGACGTTCCGGTCATAAGTACCTTCATCAGATTCAGACTGCTGTGGCTGTAGTGTAGTGGGCAAGGCTGTCTGTGCCTTGCCCATGCAGTGTGCGCTGTGCGTCATCAGAATCCATCTGTATTTAATTTATGAAGATTTTGTGGCCAATTGGTTATGAACAAATCTGTGACTTAAATTACGTCAAACGTGACTCTGCCCTTATTTCTTTGGGTAGAGATACAGTAAGTGAACTTGCAGAAAGTTCAGAATTGTACAAACCAGATTGATCAGTACTTGAATCCCGCTGCTTGGAGAAGGTGGATACAGCCTATGGTGAATATGCCTATGGCTGTATCCATACTTTTATGGAAGTCCTGGCGCTGCAGTTTCCAGGTGGAGGGATTCAAATGCCGATCAATCGGGTTCGTAGAAATCTAAACTCTCTCTGGTTTGGGGTGATTATTGGGTATGATCTGCATGCAGGCATGAAATTTAGGTAAGGTTCGCATTGGAAGGTAATAAAAAGTATAACAATCTTATAAAATCGTTTGTCACCATTTACAAATAGCGCTAGAACTTAGTCATTTATAATTATTTGTAATTACCAAATAATTAGCATTTATTGTACTAATAAAAAAAATGAATTATAATCATTTACAGTTGTTTATATATTACTATACAACGTTAACGTAACAAACATCTACAGTCAACCACATACAGTACAAGACAAGTGACCCTTTATGAAATCTAGAGCTGCAGTTACAGCACGCTTCTGGTGGAAAGCAAAGGAAAATAGCAAATGCCTAATTCAATTAATTATGCTGGATTAACTAATTAAGTAATAATGTTAATTTACAAGTTGGAGAAGCAATAAGCATTTAAAGCATATCTAAGATCATTCCGCCTTTTCAGCTAAGTAATGAAAACATTAGTGCCATTAAGTATAATCACCTGAACAAAGAATCACATTAAAAGGGAGGGATGCCAGCCATAAAGGCCCTTTAAATATCTTTATATAACATCTGCCTTCAAAATGCTGTTTTGAATGTTTTTTAATGGAGCACTTTAGAACAGGATTCCCAAGATGGCGATAGAGTTCAAGGGGAGTGTAAACTAAGTAGGTAAAAATATTTTCACTTAGCACCAGTTTAGATTTGGTACTTTCCATCGAAAGACGGTTTAATCTATAAAACACAGTCACAAGCTCAGCTCTTTCTCAGCCAAGTCAATAAATGTGATAGGCGATAAGTAAAAGTCTTGGAATAAGCCCTAAGTCCTTAAAGGAGTACTCCAGCAAAAAAAAAAAAACTTTCAAATCTAATCAATCAAGATTTGTTGATTACTTCTATTTCTATTCTTTTAATATCCAGTCTTCGAGCACTTATCAGCTGCTGTGTGTCCTGCAGGAAGTGGTGTATTCTTTCCAGTCTGGAGAACAGGAGAAGTTTTCTATGGGTATTTGCTCCTGCTCTGGACAGTTCCTGACATGGACAGAGGTGGCAGCAGAGAGCACTGTGTAAGAGGGAAAAGAATACACCACTTCCTGTGGAACATACAGCATATGATTAGTACTAGAAGTACTAGTATTTTAAAATAGTACATTTCAAATCTCTGGCATTAGTTGATATGAAAGATTTTTTCGTTTTCTGATGCTGTAGTGGCATTGCCTTCTTACCATACCACAACACTATGGGGGACATTTATGAATGCTGCGCCACTGGCATACCCCAGATTGGTCCCTTCTCCTAAGCGTACATCTGGCGTAACCCCTGCTTGCCTGATGGGCGCGGGGGGAGGGGTAGGTAAGCAAGGCGGGGGGGGGGGGGGGGGGGAGACGTGGCCTCCTCCCGCACCTGATTTACCCTGACGCATACAGCGTGGTAGAAAGATTTCTTGCCAAATAGGTTTCATGGCAGGTGTAGATTTCTGCACCCGCTGTACAGCAGGCACAAGTCGGGCTGGATTCCCTAAAAGGCGCGCCCCTCTTGATGATTTTGATGGAGCAATTGGGGACAGGTGTAAATTAAGACCGGTGTACAAATCCCCCTATATGTGTAGAGATGAGAAGTTGACCACATAAATTGCCCAGATTTTATGCCAACATGAATTGCCCAGATCTTATAACAATGTCTCGTTTTGTGTCTAAAACGCTTCTGCAGACCTATGTGTATCCATGGTAACAGACTACAAATAAGCACTGTGTAGTCTGATTTTGCAGGCATACTTCCATCTGTTGTCTTCTACTTTATTAAATGTATGTTAGGAGTGAGGGATAAATAAAAGGGAGTGTGACTGCAGGAGCAGACCACTAATGTTATGCTTGTTGTTTATTACTATAAGAACACACAAGTTTACATAAAATGTGTAGACATTTAATTGTATCTTTTTTTTAATAAGGCCATTTGCAAAGTTGCTTTTATTTTAAAATAATTGCTAAGGAGGAATTATCTTGAAGGGGTTATCCAGCAAAAATCTTTTTATTTCAAATCAACTCATATCAGAAAAGGTATGTAGATTTGTAATTTACTTCTATTAAAAAATCTTAAGTCTTCTCATACTTATCAGCTTCTATATATCCTGCAGGAAATGTTGTTTTATTTTCAGTCTGACACAGTGCTGCCACCTCTGGCTGAGATCGGTTTTCGATGAATCCCCATAGAAAACCTCTCCTGCTCTGGATAATTCCTGACTCAGCCAGAGATGTCAGCAGAGAGCACTGTGTCAGACTGAAAATAAAACAACACTTCCTGCAGGACATATAGTAGCTGATAAGTATGAGAAGATGTGAGATTTTTTTATTAGAAGTAAATTTCAAATCTATATAACTTTCTGACAGCAACTGATTTGAAAGGAAAAGATTTTCACTGGACAACCCCTTTAAGTATAGGAAAAAGTTTGAAACCTAAATATTGTATTTTACGCCTAATCTCAGTATCTTGTTTATGTAGCCAGACACTTTACACTTCCGCTCAGCATTGATGTGTTTGTTTTATTCTTTACTTCAATATGACTTTGCATATGCAAATTCCCCGTTTGATTATCTCATCTGAGCGCTGTGTTTCTTACCGTCAATGTCTTCTTCCGGATTTTCCCTTTCTGCAAACAAAATGGGGTGAAGTTAATCATCAGTCAGTTCTCCAAATGAATAATAAGATGATAATGAGCGGAGAATTCACAACACTTTACATTATCATTAGAGGACTGAATCATCAAGCCACTTTCTCTTCGGAGCTTTCAATGCAACATCACTTAAAACATCCCATTGTAGTTCAGCAAAGGCGATGTAACACTAATCAGGGGATTTGTATTTTTCTCAGATTCAATTTCACATTCGTGTCACGTTGGTTCCAATAATATGTGCGACCGCTCATTCTCACTCCACCCATGAATGCATAGGAAAGTTCAGTAATGACTGTACTAGCTCCTGTTATCATACATATCGCTTTGTTTCATCTTTTTGCTCAAGCTCAAAGATTTTCATTGACCTGGTAATATGAGATTATTTATATACATCTAAAGGGGGTAGAAGGTAGAAGTCACATTTACACCCCGGTGCCTATTGGTCCCTGTCACATAAGAAGACATCAGTATCAGTGGCGTAGCTATAGGGGTCGCAGCGGTCTTCATGGCGACCAGACCCCTACGCTAGGGGGGCCCGCACGGCCCCCCTTGCCACTTGTCTCTGAGCATCCCGAGAAGCTGTGGCTGCGCAGCTTCTCGGGATGCACTGATCGCTTTGATGTTCCTCCCGCACAGAGAGCGGGCGGAACATTAAAGCGATCAGAATACAGGAGCAGGACCTGTCAGCGTCCTCCTCCTGTATTCTCTCCCATAGGCTGCCGGCACTTCATATCAGCAGCCTATGGGACGCCGGGACGTGACCTCTCCGGCAGGCGTGATGATGTGACATCATCACGCCTGCCGGAAGTCCCGTCCCTGCGGCTCGCAAGATGGAGCCCGAAGAGGAGGAAGAGCTGCTGCCTGCACAGCGCGGATTAGGTGAGTAGGATGTTTGTTTTTTTAGGGGCACCTCTGGGGGCATTATTAGTTCATGGGGGCACCTCTGGGGGCATTATTAGCTCATGGGGGCACCTCTGGGGGCATTATTAGCTCATGGGGGCACCTCTGGGGGCATTATTAGTATATGGGGGCACCTCTGGGGGCATTATTAGCTCATGGAGGTACCTCTGGGGGCATTATTAATATATGGGGGCACCTCTGGGGGCATTATTAGTTCATGGGGGGCACCTCTGGGGGCATTATTAGTATATGGGGGCACCTCTGGGGGCATTATTAGCTCATGGGGGCACCTCTGGGGGCATTATTAATATATGGGGGCACCTCTGGGGGCATTATTAGCTCATGGGGGCACCTCTGGGGGCATTATTAGTTCATGGGGGCAACTCTGGGGGCATTATTAGTTAATGGGGGAACCTCTGGGGGCATTATTAATATATGGGGCCACCTCTGGGGGCATTATTAGCTCATGGGGGCACATCTGGGGGCATTATTAGTTCATGGGGGCACCTCTGGGGGCATTATTAGCTCATGGGGCATCTCTGGGGGCATTATTAGCTCATGGGGGCATCTCTGGGGGCATTATTAGCTCATGGGGGCACCTCTGGGGGCATTATTAGCTCATGGGGGCACAGCAGGGAATCCTACATACAGGGGGCACAGCAGGGGATCCTACGTACAGGGGGCATCCCACACAGCGCAGTTACTATGGGAGCCTACAGGAGAGAGAAAGGAAAGGAAGTTGCTAGAAATGTGCGGAGCCTAAATTGTTTGTCTCGCAGGTTCTGAAAAGATGAAACATATCTGGAAGGAATCATCATGGAGGTCTGGGCCGTATGGAGAGGAAAAGGGAAAGTGACGCCTCAGATCAAAGAAGACGTCACCTGTGAGTCACTGTATGACACTTTTCTTATTTTGTAGAGCATCATTTAGTAGGGGTGCCCCGAGGTGACAGCTACTACATTATCTGTACTCAGAGATATCACTGTGTTATCTGTGGTGTTACATAGGACTGCAGGTGACTACTACATTATCTGTACTCAGAGGGATATCACTGTATTATCTGTGGTGTTACATAGGACTGCAGGTGACATCTACATGATCTGTACTCAGAGATATCACTGTGTTATCTGTGGTGTTACATAGGACTGCAGTTGACATTTACATTATCTGTACTCAGAGATATCACTGTGTTATCTGTGCTATTACATAGGACTGCAGGTGACTACTACATTATCTGTACTCAGAGGGATATCACTGTGTTATCTGTGGTGTTACATAGGACTGCAGGTGACATCTACTACATGATCTGTACTCAGAGATATTACTGTGTTATCTGTGCTGTTACATAGGACTGCAGGTGAAATCTACTACATTATCTGTACTTAGAGATACCACTGTGTTATGTGGTGTTACATAGGACTGCAGGTGACTACTACATTATCTGTACTCAGAGGGATATCACTGTTATCTGTGGTGTTACATAGGACTGCAGGTGATATCAGGTGACTTCTCCAGGTTGCAGAAGTTCAAACTTCATTGTGCCCTGCTGACAGTTTATTATGGGAGTTGTAGTTTTGCAGCATGTGGCTCTTCAGGTTGCAGCACTACAACCCCCATCGTTTCCAACTGGCAGTTCATGATGAGAGTTGTAGTTTTTCAGCTGGAGAGTCAAAGATTGGAATACAATGATTAGACAATGACACAGTACAGTCCATTAATTATAGGGGGCAGTAGTGCAGTACATGAGGTGGAGGCAGTGGCAGTGCATTAGAACATGGTGGCACATTAGAGTAATTGGATATAACGTTAGATATGACTTTGCCTAATCGGGTTAGATGGGGGGCCCCAAGCTAACATTTTGCACCAGGGCCCATCAGCCTTTAGCTACGCCCCTGATCGATATTATAAATGGCACATGATAGGTGGGAGCCTAATACAGATGTTGCTTTGGAGCCCATAAACTTTGAAATGATGCCTTTGATTTAGATTACACCTATAATACATGATAGAGGAGTATTGCTAATGAGTGAAATGCTGCAATGTTTCCAAGAGAACTTAGAAGTGCAAATAGCTCTAATCTATTACCTATTCTCATTGTGTGCTTCACTATATGGATATTTGGGGACTTTCTAGGTCCTGTCCCACAATATTGACTACATGAATGGAGACCATAGATGGAAGCAAATGCACATAACATGAAAGGTCACTGCACTACTCAAAGGTATATGTCCATCTCCAAAGTTATCCCCATTCCTGCAGGATCCGACAAGTCAAGGTGATCATTGGGGGGTCAAACTAAACGATCAAGAGAATGGATGTAGATACCTTCCGTCTCTCTGCATCACGGCGGTATCACGTCTATGATACAATAGTTCCCAATAGGGATTTTCTAGCACTATCCTCCTAAGGGCGCTATCGGGATGACATAAATGGACATTTATTCCACCTGTTCTTACCCTTGACTTTATATTTTCACCTAGGGGCCAGTGCACTTTTTCAGCATAGTTCACCCTCCCTATTCGGGAATAATATATATATATATATTTATATATATATATATATATATATATATATATATATATATTAACACATACACTAATATAGCTGCTGTGATTTTTTCCTATGTATTTTTAATTTCGTAAACATTAACAAAAGTAGATTTTTATTTAAACATTAGGTTATTCAATCACTTAGTAGTAAGGGGTTATCCGAAAGGTAGTAAGGGGTTATCCCTCCAGTGCCCTGTGTCCCTCAGTGTCCCCCTGCCATCATCCTCTCCAGCAGTCACAGCACGCACAGCTCCGGGTCGTGACATCACCATTTTATCCAGGAAGTAAAGCCTTGAAGCAGTAGTAAGTGCAGGGAAAAAAGCACTTTATGAGCATTTTCCTAATAAGTGTATATTGGTGATTTGTATAACTTTTTGGGGCAATACAATAATTTAATAAAAAATTTTTGCCAGACTTCTCCTTTAAATCAACTCTAAAAAGCTTGCTGAGCACGTCCAAAAGCCTTTCTCATTCATCTGAGTGTATCCTGTCTATTGCATCCCATGCTCCATAGCGTTCACTGTGACCCATCTCTAAATACTGTATCTCTAAATCAAGGAAGGGGAACCTTTGGCCCTCCAGCTGTTGCAAAACTAAATTTTCCATCATGCCTGGACAGCCAAAGCTAAAGCTTCGGCTGTCCAGGCATGATGAGAATTGTAGTTTTGCTACAGCTGGAGGGCTTAAGGTTCCCCATCCCTGCTCTAAATACTATGAAATAGTTCAGGCAAAATGGCTGCTTCCATAAATATGTACAAAAATAAATAAATAAAGGAAAATATACCACAGGTGAGAAAAAAGACTTGTTTCATCATTTGGTTCTGATCAGTAAAACAAACTAAACAAGAAAGAGTATACATTCCCTTTAGGTACAACTACTAAATACAGAATACCGTACTTACCTACTGCAAAGAGTTCTCTTTCTGTTCTCCCATCTTCCTGCTTTTTATCAAACCATCTATATAGAATTAAAATAAATTACCAGATCAGAAAGTTATTAAGATGTATAAACAGGATCCAAAGCCTTGCTTAAAATATGAAAATATTGCTGGCTCAAAGAAAGTCTTAAGGAAAGTAATCTTTAATTTCTTCCAAGCAGGCAATAAGCACTATTGATTTTAATGGGGTTTATTGAAAGTCTTGGAGAAAGCACTAATTACTTGCTACATTTCACCCAATTTGCAGATTAACCATATCCTTTCATATTGCTTATGCAATGTTAGCAAAGCCAACAGCTCTCAATGTGAATATCATTGCTATTTCAGAGTCTTGTGCTGCAAACACATTTTCATTTTCAGTTCCACCCACTCAGAAAGTAAGCAGCCTGGTAAATGCTGTGCACACCCATGTGATAGCAGTAAAATGCAGTACTCAACTTTAATTACAGCTACCTATACTTCCCACCTCCTTTTTTTTCCTCGGGACTGATGTCTATATCAAAGGTGTTTCTGGCGCCATCAAATATTTTAGCAGACATACTATACAGAGGTCAAATAGCCCAGTCTGGAGGCTGTCATTACTATATACACATTTTAAATAATATTCAGTATATGAAACGCCTTTGAAAAATCATCAGAGAAAAAAAAATATATAAATGTATTCTAAATTTACACCCTGTGGATTTTCTGGTTAGACATATTTTTTGCATTCATACAGTATGTACAAAAAACTGAGGCATAGGCTTTGTTCACACAATGTCTTTTTTTTCTTGGCGACCATCATTTTTTTGCCAAAATGCAAACGTTTTATGCAAAATACGGTTTCCATTTGCATAAAACTGTCACATTTTATCGCCCAAATGACAGCCGTTTCACTTTCTTTTTTGTATGTCTAAGAAAAGACATTGGGTGAGATTTATCAAACATGGTGTAAAGTGAAACTGGCTCAGTCACCTTCCACCTTTCATACCTTACAGACCTTTGGAAAATGAAAGGTGGAATCTGATTGGTTGCTAGGGGCAACTGAGCCAGTTTCACTTTACACCATGTTTGATAAATCTCCCCCCATTGTGTGAACGTAGCCATACACTATATATAAAGATTTTCTTCTATATGTGGCATGATAGATCAGCCATGTCCCTCCTCTTCTTCACACATCTATCCTTTGGAGTAAGGCAGCAGACTGTATATAAGCCCCCTCCCCCCTTCTTAGTTTCAATCATCAACTCGGCGACTTGGTTTCGCCCAGTTCTTTCAGCCCTATGTAAGCCGTAAGCAGAAGACATCCAATAGAGACAAACCCTTATCTTGTCTAGAGGATTTTGACAGGACTGTTTCTGGAACGTACACTTGGCAAGCTATCGATTTCTTTTGTATATTTTATAATTTTATCAAGTTTTAATGTTCTGTTAAAGTAAAGTTTCAGCAACGGCAAATGCAAAATCCTGGTAGAGTACCTGTTTGCAGTTTTTCCTTTAGTTCACTGTTACTAGAAATAGTTTGCTGCATGGAAACCATTAAGAAAAAGCAGTCTGGTTAGTTTTATAGCTTTAATTTTAGTCTGGCTCATGCCTGTAGGAGGTTAAATGGACCTGTTGTCAGTGGGTATCAGCTGTATAACACAGCTGACAGTTGCCTTGTATGGAGCGGGCTCAGCGCCTGAGTTGCATGCTCCCTACCCAGCATTTTGGCTTTTGTATCAAATTTCAATAAGGAGTCAATATGCACTCAAAATGATATAGTTTTATATTATCTAGGGAAAAGCCATAGCCAAGCTAGCCAGGCATATATTTCCAGTGCAGAGAGTGCTAAAGAAGAAATGCATTTTGTACTTAGCGGGTCATACAGGGGGATCCAGGGTGGGGGAACTCCTTTTATGCCATATGCTGTAATAAACTTTATGGAAAGATGTTATTAAGTGGGACAACTGTTTTCCATTGTTGAAAATCCGGACTGCAGACAGGCCAGTTCTGCACTGGAATCTTCTTCCCCAAAGTCTAGCTGATGCGATTGATACAGTATGTGGTTTATAATTCTATTGCCGAAATTTACAAGGCCTTCCCTAATAGAGATGTTGTCTGGATGGGAGCATATATATAATGTTTAGCATTGATAGTGACTTTCCAGATGTGTAATCTGCCCGCACCATAAGCACTAATGCAACCACATCAGAGCCATTAGTTAAGGGAAAGGTATAATTTGTTTTATCTCCCTTGGTATCTGCCAATTGCTTTGTTCACACAATGTCAAAAATAGAGAAAAGGCAGCCAATTTTGCTATTTAAAATAATGTCCGTTTTAATTGACTGCAATGGCAATGCATTGAAGTCAAGGGGATGACGGACGTCCAATGAACACAATGTATTGAATAACGGACGTTTTTACCGCAGACATCAAAATAATGAACACAATCATTATTTTCAGACGTCTTTTGCAAACAGTGGACGTTTTTTATTATTTGTTCACACAGTTTTTCTTTTTCCATCGTTCTGTCTCCATTTTTACTATCAAATTCAATGGACTTTTCATTTAAGACACACCCAAAGGCCAATTAATAAACCCAAACTAGAATAATGTACCAGCAGCCGTCATTGTACTAAGGGAAGGCTAGACAGCTAAATGACGTCCATTATTTTAGACTCAAAATAACGAACGTCATTTTAAACGGCGCTCAAAAGACGTTGTGTGAACATAGCCTCTCTCTGCAGCTCTCAGCATAATATCCAAATGCCAAATTTCCATCAAAAATTTGTGCAAATAGCATTTACTTTTTGCTAGTCTTCCTATAATATGACTATATTACTAAATCATCTTCTTTGCTATTTTGAGGGGACAAAGAAAAATATTTTTTTTAAATATGAAATTATAAAAATAGTTTGGCACTTCCCTAGAAACCCACATTTACATGTTGTAGGATATAATTTCATGTTTTTATCCCTTATCAATCATAGTCGCTCCACTTGCTCGAGGCAAGAGAAATTAAAAAAAAAGCAATATTCTGTCATAGAACTAAAGTTCCCCGTTAGTGGAGAATAAATTCTTTCCGACAAGAAGTTTTACATTGAACGCCAGTGACTTCATTAGGTTTACATCTCTTGTGATGCGTCTCACAAACTCTGACAGCAGATAAGCAACCGCCTTCCACTGAGCATTTAACATCTAAATATAATCCATTTTCACACTTCATATGCGGAAGTATGAACAATCGGTGATACGGTGCTTCCTCTACAATAAGCATTGGTCTAAAATGAGAAAGTTTCCAAAATGGTATAATATTAGTAGGAAAATAACATTAACACTCCTCTAGACATATAATACTCCTGCAGGAAAACGGTAGACATGTCGGTATAGTTGGACCTGCTGCTTTGTCTCTGCCCCACGCTATAAAGAAATTGGGATATTAAACAGAAAATTCAGTCACCTGTGAAAATAAATATTTTCTTTACATTAAAAATTGAGAACATATAGGTTCTTTAAGAAGCTCTGTTAACCTTGTGCTGACAAGTATATATTTCCCTCTGTAAAAGGCGTTATCAGCAAACAAAGTTAGCAAGTCAGAAAGAAAAACATGATAAAAGAAGTATTACACAAAACGATAATTGGCTGTATTTGGCCGATATCGGCCTTTATGGCCAATAATCGCCTGGTGTAGTAGAATGTCGGCTGATCGTTGCTGTCGTTTGTCTTTCAACAAGTTGAAGAACAAACGACCAGGATAGCAATGATCCGTTGCTATCATCTATGGGCTGCGATCACACGGGCAGCCTCCACGCACATCCCCGCGGCTCCCCCGGCTCTCACCCGCTCGCTGCCAACACGTGTAATAGCGAGGGCAGTGAGCGGAGAACGAGGAGCAAGCGAGCACTGACAGTGCTCGCTTGCTCCTTAATATCGCCCCGTGTAATAGGGGCTTTAGACCAAGGCACTGCTGAGTGTTCCTGTGTTTTGTCTGTGCTGTCACCGCTGCTTATGATCCATCATGGCCAACTTCTATCTGCACCAACATCATCTGTCAGTGGTCTGTCTTTATACTGATGGACGAATCTGTGAGTGCAGTGAGTATGGCACCTAAAGCCCTAAAAAATTGAGATGGTGTAAATCCATGCATCCCCATTAGTATATATCGGAGGTGTTACCAGATAACTCAATTCTGCAAGGCTTAACTTTGTTTCCAGGGCTTGTACATTGATGGCCTGTATAAAGGATAAGCCACCAATTTCTGATCGGCAGGGTGCCCGTACCCAGCAGCCCCATTGATTAGCTGTTCAGCAGAATTGTGGCTCTGGTATATACACATGAATGGGGCTGGAGGTGACACCAATACACAACAGAGCCAAGGCTTCCAGCCCCATTCATTGCATATATGCCTCCACTGTGACTCTGCTGAATAGTTCAATAAGGGTGTTTGGCACCCTACCAATCAGACATTGATGGCCTATACTCAGGATACTCAGTTCTAGAAAACCCCTTTAATAATGGTTTGCTAATAATTTGTAGAATTGCCAACAGACAACAAGGAACAAAGCAGCCTGTCACTGCAGGATTAGTGAAGAATTGATAAGATACTGTTCACACTGTCAAAAATGGAAACCACCTTACAATGTTGGATCTGTTATAGTGGCGCTGTATGGATTACTCTGGGTTTTCCTGGTTCTGCTCTTTTGACAAGAAGAATAGCACTGCATGCTGCTGATAGAATCTGCTGGAATCTGCATTCAACATACAATAGCCGTGAGCATAGCCTAAGGCTAATGTATTGAAAAGTTTATTATTCTAAGATTTCAAGCCTGTAAGTCCTTACATTTAGAGCCTGGAAAACCATTTTAATGAACAGGTAGATCGCAGATTAAATCTTATATGCCTGTCAGCGAAGCCGTCACCTATTCCTATTCTGAAGCACCAGAGCCAAGAAGAAGCATAGAGGACAGAGCAGCAACCAGCATGGAGGACTCTCACTATTATGGGGTGCTGTGTGGGTTTGTGTATATGACAGTATTTGCAGTATTGTTCTGTTCCTTTGTGTAAATTTCCATTCTGCAGATGAAGCATCTAAAGCCCCTGATCTCGCGATTGTGGGGATCCCAGCTTTAGGGGGGACATATCCTAATGATAGATCATACATGTTTGTGGAGGGAAAACTTACTAAAGCAAATACAGGAAAGTTCAGTGTGCTCAGCCCAGACTACAGAACGCTGCTTGATGAGAAGGCTCCGCAGATGAATGGTAATGTCACATTCTGTTAGGAGGCATCATATCACTTTAGATCAGTGGAGTGAATTAAGACTTATAACCCATCAGTCAGTGGTAAATGTAATTGTAAGTTCTTTAGAAAGATGACATTCATATTCTGCAGTACTGATGTACAGAATACTACTAATGGCACGTACCCTAATCTTCTAGCAATCTTCTGACTTCTAAATATTAGAAACAAATAAATCAAATAACTAATTACTGAAGCAATCCCAGTCATGTCCCCAGGGTGCACTGATTATAATGTCTGTAGAAGTACTAGGCTTTTTTTATATATATATATATTTCTAGTGATAGGTTGTTTGAAGATAATAAAGTGCACTTACACCCCCCCCCCTGCATCTTAGTGATCAGCTGTTTAGTTGCTTCCAGGTCCTGGGGCTGTGACTTTGCAGGCCCGCCCAGAGTATCAGCTGAGGTGGGACTGCTGATTGGCTAAGCAATGTGACGACACCTATCCCCAGCCATATATTAAAAAAGACCCCTGCCAGGAGTACCTCTTTAAGGCAAACTACTAATCATTTTGCCCAGTCTTTTATCACGTTTCAGTCTGGATTTTTGTGCTGCCATGCTGGCTTGGGTGACACGGGCACAGATTTTTTTGTGACACACCCATTAACGGGGAGTCCTGGTGAATGTACAGTTACAATTTGACGATGTTGCCGCCACCCACAATGGTATCTGTCAAACAACTATATGTCTCTTTACCAGTGAGCACGCGTCTTATTGAATCCGGCCAACCGGGCACCTGAATCTGCGCCCGGCGTACCTGCTTCCAGCAGGTGTAGATCTTGATCATGATTTACACCTGCAAGCAGGCGTAAATCATGATAAATGAGGTGCAGGAGGAGTCCACGCCTCCTCCCCGCCTTATCACACCCCCGCAAGCTCCACCAGCCTGCCCATCAGGCGAGCGGGAGGCGTACACCAGGGAGAAGTGGCGAATCTGCACCTTCTCTCTGGTGTACGCTCTGGCCTACGCCCTCCTATCTGTCAATGGAGAGGGGAGGGGCTAAGAGGAGTGAGTGAGCATGGAGCAGTCCTGCACAGCACCCTGCAATCTTTTCTCAGCAAGTTCCTAGATAAGCACTGACCTCTCTGACCCCTGAATCCAGTGTTTTAGGTGTCCAGACAGTCTACAAACAGCTGATCTTCATGTCTCTTCTCCCTGCTCATCTCCCTTGGCCCCTCCACCCTCCATAGGATATAATGGACACAGCAGACCCCGTAGGTGAGGAGGAGTGTGGCCAGAGAGCCCCCCTAGAGGCGGTGGAGCTGTCCCCCCCCAGCCCAGCTACATCGGGCAGCTATGATTCCCCTGCCGGGAGTCCTGCTTCTCCGGCTCACCACGTGGCGGCGGCCATTACTGCCTCTAGGGACACAGACTTATTGCAGTCACAGGCAGCCACTGTGGATGACGCCTCCTGTTCTTCCCGATCCTTCTCCCCTCTCCCTCCCCGGCCAGCTAAGCAGAACAGACTGAGAGGGGCTCCCCACCCCATGAGCTCACAGAACCCGTTCTCGGCCTGGTCCCTAACTGGGGTGGGACCCCATATACACAACATGGCCGGGCCTGGTATGGAGAGCGCATCTGCCTGGAGATCTCCCCCATTCTCCCCCTCAAATGTGGAGGAGGCTGACAGGGCACTGCCTCCCCCCCTGCGTGCTTATTTGCAAAATATTCCCATGAAAGAGCACTTTAAATCCCTCATACATGAAGTGAGGGCAGCCTGTAAAGGTGAAATAGCCGCCCTGCGACTGGATATACAACATATTGGGCAGAGGGTGGACACTCTGGAAGAGGACCATGATTCCACCAGAGCATACATAGCTGACTTGCAAGAAACAGTGCAGGCACAGAGTGAGGCCCTACATGACTGCCAGAAACATCTGGAGGACTTGGACAATAGAGGATGCAGACATAACATTAGGATCAGGGGCCTTGCAGAGCCGCTTCAAGGAGAGGACTTACAAATAACACTCACTGCCTTATTCAACCAGATTCTAGAAGCTCCCTCAGGTCATGTGGTGAAAATGGATAGAGCTCACAGGGCTCTTAGGCCCAAAGGAGCCAATGTCCAGCCACGAGATGTTATCTGCTGTATAACTGACTTTATGCTTAAAGAAACTATAATGCAAGCTGCGAGGAATCAGAGAACCATCAGCTTTGCGGGAGACCAGGTCCAACTCCTACCGGACCTTTCATGGGTCACTTTGCAATGATGAAGACTGCTACACCCCCTCTTGCGTACCCTACAGGAAGCTTGCATCCCGTACCGTTGGGGCTTTCCATTCAGTTTGAATGTACGCTATAATGGGATCTCCGCAATATTGCGAAGTGCAGCTGATCTCCCCCGATTTTGTAATTCCCTCGAGATCCCGATTCCAGATCTCCCCAATTGGGAACTTTTGCCTGCCAGGCCGCCCCCTCCTCCGGTGTGGGAACGAATGGGAGCTCGCCGAAAGCGGATTACCCACCCATCTTCACCGCCAGAAAATAGACTCGCTCGTAGGCAACTGCGACTGTGAACTCCCACTGTGACCATTTCTGCTTAGGTCCTCCCTACCCTTTTTGATATCTGGTTTCAGGTTCTATGCTAGTTAATGTTACTCTATTTTGTTGCTGCACCTTTTTAATCATGCTATGTTTATCTCTAAATTGTTGGCTGTCCCCTCCGGCAGCTGGTTGGTCTGATTGCTTACATTTCGGCGTACTCCTCCGGAGGCGTCTTCTCTGATCCCCCCTCTCCTGACAGGGACTTTGTCGCTCCCGTTGGACCCTATTGTGGATCCTTGGGGTGGACAAATTCACCCAGAAGTTGTGAACTAGAGTCTATCGATGGCCCAGTCAGGGACTGTCCTACCACAGTTGACAGTTAGATCCAGTTGGATTGTGTTTAGTTCAATGTTACTAATGGTTTGCTTCTTCTTTTTGTTTTTGTCGTTTTTGTCTGTCTTGTCTCCCTCCCCTCCCTTCCCTCCCCCCTCCCGAAGGTGCTACTATAGGTCTCGTAGGTGGATCTCCAGTCGGCGCTGCTGTCTCCTGGCTCCGGGCGCAGGGCTCTTTGATCTCCGTACCAAACTCACAGGTGACTACACTACTCCACCCCCCTATTGGCTATCATGGTGCGTCTAGTGACTTTTAATGTAAAAGGGTTAAACTCGAATGTGAAGAGACGCTTGCTTCTCAGAGAGTGGAAATCCCTTAAGGCAAATATTGCCTTCATACAGGAGACACACCATGATAGCTCATGCTCTTTTAAATTTGCCAACTTCCAGTACCCCACGGTCCATACTGCCACCCTTGACAAAAAGAGAGCAGGCGTAGCCATTCTGATCTCCAGACTATGCCCTTTGACCGTCACTCACACTGACTCTGACCCCTACGGTAGATATGTCATTCTTACCGGCCTTCTGCGGGGCTCCCCAATACTTCTCTGTAACCTCTACTGCCCCAACACAGGCCAGATTGCCTTTTTAGCGAAGGTGTTTGCTAAAATTTCTCGACTCCTGGCAGACATGGCTTCCCCGATTCTGTTCATTGGGGGAGACTTTAATGTCCCTCTTTCCCCGGGGATTGACCGTGCTACCCTACGACCCGGCCCAACGCCCCAACCCATACTCCTACAGTCCCAAAAATTCCGCCAATTGATCCGGCGATACAACCTTTTTGACCTCTGGAGGGTGCAGCACCCTTCTGAGCGGCAGTACACTTTCTTCTCACACCCTCATGAGACGCATACGCATATCGACTATCTTTTGGGAAACATCTTGGGCCTACGTCTTACAGCTGATGCGGACATTACGGGTATCACGTGGTCAGACCACTCACCCGTTGCAGTAGACCTCAAAGATTCCACCTCGCCACGTCGGGTCTGCCACTGGCGACTCAACAAGCTGTTGGTGAAAAACCCTGCCCAGAGGGATTCCCTTAAGGAATGTATGCGCGAATACTTCTCCGTGAACTCTGGGAGTGTCTCCTCCCAGGCCGTGCTATGAGAAGACCATAAGGCAGTCCTGAGGGGGCACTGCATCTCAGTCTCCACTAAAATGAAAAAGGATTCCCAAGCACAGGCCCTAGATCTTGCCGCACAGGTACGCTCTCTAGAGGAAAAAATGGTTGCCGCCCCCTTCACCTCCATCCTGAAACAGCTAGTGGAAACCCGTTCTCGCCTCAAAGACCTAGCGGTCCTAAAAGTAGAAAAATTGCTTACATTCACGAAGCACAAAAACTACGAGAAGGCGAATAGGGCCCACTCTCTCCTAGCCTCCCAGTTGCGGGATAACGCGGCGATGACTGCCCCTTTTGCCGTTAAAAAAAGGGGAGGTGAACTTACCTATGACCCTGCTCAGATTGCGGAGTCATTTGCCAAATACTACACTTCCCTCTACTCCCTACCATCCCAGCTCCCAGGGGACCCGGAGGCCCGTGAACGTTGTTTACAGGACTACATTTTGGCCTGCCACCTGCCCACTATTAGCGATGAGAGCCTGGCCACATTGAATTTGTCATTCTCCATGGAGGAGCTCACGGAGACCATAAAGGAACTGCCCAATGGGAAATCTCCGGGGCCTGATGGTCTGCCGTACTCCTATTATAAAACATTCCAGGAAGTGCTAGCCCCACACCTACTGGAGTTGTATAACTCCTTCCTGAAGGGGACCCCTATACCAACCAGAATGCTAGACTCTTACATTACAGTTGTCCCTAAACCTAACAAAGACCCGACTGACTGCAGCAGCTATAGACCGATCTCACTTCTAAACGTTGACTTGAAGATTTTCACTAAACTGCTCGCGAATAGATTGGGGGCCCTCCTGCCGGGTCTTATAGACAAGGATCAGGTTGGCTTTGTCTTGAACCGTCAGGCTGGGGACAACACGAGACGCACGATAGACCTCATAGAGGTGCTGAACCGAACCAAATCCTCTGGCCTTCTCCTCAGCTTAGATGCTGAGAAAGCCTTTGATAGGCTGAGCTGGCCCTTCTTACATGCTACTCTGAAGGCTTTTGGTTTTTCTGGGCCCTTTATGTCAGCTATTGCATCTCTGTACTCTGGCCCTACGGCGGAGGTGCGGCTTCTCCATGCCATGTCTCCTCGAATACGGATACACAATGGAACCCGGCAGGGGTGCCCCCCTTCCCCATTACTGTTTGTTTTGTGTATCGAGCCCCTGGCGGCCCGGATCAGACTGAACCACGACATACAAGGGGTCCAAGTGAGGGATAAAGAATTTAAACTGTCCCTTTTCGCAGATGACATACTATTGACGCTACGTAATCCTCACACATCCCTCCCTAACCTACACCGAACCCTTGAGGAGTACGGCAGACTTTCTGGTTACAAAATAAATACCACCAAAACAGAGGCACTTCCGATCAACCTTCCTCACCCACAGGTGGATAGCTTAAAGTCGACCTTCCCCTACAGATGGTCACATTCGACTCTCCGCTATTTGGGGACTAATATTACGGCCAGGTTCTCGTCGCTATTCGCAGCAAACTTCCCCCCCTTACTCAGAGAGGTCATTAGTCTCTTTACACGATGGTCCCCTCTCCCGCTCTCACTTATGGGTAGGATAGCATCCGTTAAAATGTCGGTCCTCCCTAAACTCATCTACCTCCTTGAAACCTTACCCGTCCCTGTTTCTAAGACTTATCTCAAGTCCTTCCAATCAGCTATGATGAAATTTATTTGGGCGCGGAAGCGCCACCGCATTCCTGTTAAAGTCATGACGGCCAAAATCTCCCGTGGAGGTCTAGGCGTTCCTGACTTAAGGAAATATTACTTGGCAGTGCACCTGCGCAGGATCCCATCGTGGACGACTCTATGGGCGTTTACTAAATGGACAGCTATAGAAAAATTGTGGCTGGCGCCTCACCACCAGAGTTTGCTTATCTGGTCATCCCTCAACACCGTCCCCGATAATGCCCTGGAGGCAAAGCAATTGGCCCCACTCCACTCTGAGCCCTCCCTGCTTGAGTCCTTTTTGTATCACCTGCAAATCCCTGGGAGTTTGGATGCTGACACCATAGCTCCCTGGCTTGCTGCGGGACTATTTCAATATGCAGATGTAGTAGACCCGCTTAAACGCACGCTTCTTCCCTTCCCGAAACTTAGAGACAAATTCTCTCTCCCCCTGCAAGCATTCACCTTTTATGAGACACTACGTGTAGCGGTCAGAGGTCTTTGTGGAACTGTACCCTTTCCCAAACCCTCTGCCTTTGAATATCTATGTAGAGTGACCAGGAACACCCGGGGTCTCATATCTGTGATATATGATTACTTGGCTCCTCCGTCTGATGACCCAGAGGCCACTCATGGATACATGACAAAATGGGAAACATACCTGGGGAGGCCGATCCCGTATAGTTTGTGGCAGATAATATGGTCCCAGGCAGCAAAGTCCTCCGCCTGCGTAGGTTTCAAGGAAAACCAGTTTAAGATACTCACGCACTGGTACCACACACCTGACCTCCTGAGTCGTATCTTTCCACAGACGCCCCCCACGTGCTGGAGTTGTGGTCGGGACAGGGGGACACTTTTGCACATTTTTTGGGAATGCCCACTCCTGGTATCTTACTGGCGGGATGTCCGCTCTCTAGTCAAGGAGGTGCTTCGGGTGGAGATCCCATCAGACATTGCCAGCTGTATGCTCAATGTTCCCCCCAAACAAATGCGTAAACCAGCTGCGAGACTGCTCCTGCACATACTCACGGCTGCCAAGTGCTCCATCTCGGTCAAGTGGAACCTCCCACTCGGGCGCAACTCATTCAGAAAATGAATGAGATTAGGCGAATGGAGTACTTGACCGCCTTGAATGCCAATACCATAGAAAAATTCTCCAAGATTTGGGACCCTTGGGACGCCAAATTTAGGTCCACCATTTCTCCCTAATGTTTCTTCCCTTCTATGTCTGTCTGTGTCTTTGTCTTGTCATTTATAGTTCTGTTTGGATTTAGTGAGCCTCGGTTGTTGTGCTCACAGATTGAACCTGCTACAGTTTTTTCACAGATACAACTACTCTCAGCACGCCCACTGGCGGTTTGGCCTAGATACCCCTGTGAGTCCCTACCCGGACAACCTCTCACCTTTGGTTACCCCGGGACTTTCTGGGTCCGACGAGTAGGGATGCGTACATATGACTCTTGAGGCCGAAATTCCACGGCGCAGTTACACACCTATGTGCTACAGTAGTATTGCAATGGTATTTTGACTGAGAGACGTTTTGTATTTGTGTCTTGACTTTATACTAATGATGATCGTTCTATGTGTGTTAAAAAATGAAAATTGTATAAAAAAAAAAAAAAAGAATGGGAGGGGGAGGCTTGGAAATTGCTTTTTGAGTACAGAAAGAGACTTTTTTGCTGAGACTTTTTGTTTATACTAGTAATTTCTGCAAAAGAATAAACATAAATGACAGTTACGCTTTAAGGCAACAATTTGTGTTATATTGTGCTGTTTTTTTAACATACCTCCTACATGGAAATAGAAGTTTGTGAAGGTTTCCATCTTCTTTATATTGTATAATGACTTTATCCAAGAACCAACCTCTTCCTGTGTTTGCAGACAATAAAACAAATAGTTAGATTTTTAGCAGCAGTCCTGAAGGCTGTAATTCAATTCATTTTTCAGGATTAATATTAATGACTTATGCCTAGGGACTTGTCTAACCTACAGCTCCCCCACCAGTAAGCAGAAGGAAGGGCCTACGTGCACATGGCTCTGTCTAGTCATGTGGATCATTCAATTTAAGAGAATTGGGCTGAGCTGTCAGCTGCAGTACCAGACACATATAAATAGAAACTGGATCAGCCATTCCGTAGTTCTTCTAATCCTTAACACTGACCGTGAAGGGTGCCCAGTCTGGTGTGGGGAGGGGGGCAGGGGGGTACAGGGTGACACCAGTCTGGGATGGGGGAGACATGAGAGTGTCCAGTGTCTATTTAGGGGTCTGGTTGTACATTATTATTTACTCAACCCCTTAATAACTTCCCTCTCCAAATATATATCACATTCATATAAACCTTACCTAGTATCTGCAGGGGTGGGGAACCTTGGCTCTCCAGCTGTTGCAGAACTACAACTCCCATCATGTCTGGACAGCCAAAGTTTTAGCTTTGACTGTCCATATATGATGGGAGTTATAGTCTTGCAACAGCTGGGGAGCCAAGGTTCCCTACGCCAATCTATAAAGCACCTGTATCTGTATATAAAGCGACCATGATACAAGAGTCATTTTTCTGAATTATTTCTATTTTGAATTTGGTGACGGAATACCTTACTGGAGGTATTACTGCTGCTGTTGTCTCCGCTGCTGAGTGGACTTGATGGAACCTCTGGAAATCCTAGGTTTGATCAAACTCGAACATTCACAAACCTGCCACATTAGATTGCCTGCCTGGTCCTTGGGGAAGGAGGAGAGTGACCGAGTACCGCCTTGAATTCTGGGATTCAGCCTAGGTAATAGTCTAGGTAATAGGCTGAATCCCGGAATGCCAGGCGGGAACCGGGCACTCTCCTTCTTTCCCACAGACCGGGAAGGCATCGGAAATCAAATGCGACAGGTTCGTGAAAGTTCGAGTTCGATCGAACCTAGGATTTCACGAGGTTCGACCAACTCTTCTGCTGAGCGTACCTGTGCATTAGGAGACGGCACCATAGAATCACATTACACTGGGTGTCACACTGGAGATAGATCAGGAAGCTTCGCCTCCTATTTCACAGGTACAGACAGCAGGGAGCGGAGACAACGGCACCTCCTCAGGTACAGACAGCAGGGAGCGGAGACAATGGCATCTCCTCAGGTACAGACAGCAGAGACAACAGCGCCTCCTCAGGTACAGACAGCAGGGAGCGGAGACAACGGCACCTCCTCAGGGACAGACAGCAGGGAGCGGAGACAATGGCATCTCCTCAGGTACAGACAGCAGGGAGCAGAGACAACAGCGCCTCCTCAGGTACAGACAGCAGGGAGCGGAGACAACGGCACCTCCTCAGGTACAGACAGCAGGGAGCGGAGACAATGGCGTCTCCTCAGGTACAAACAGCAGGGAGCAGAGACAACAGCGCCTCCTCAGGTACAGACAGCAGGGAGAGGGGACAACACTCATCTGAACAATCGCTTATCTAAACTTCATTTAAAAAAAAAAATAAAAAAAAAATAAAAATATATATATATATATATATATATATGTTATATACCAGCAGTGAAGGGACAACATGGACCCCCCTGTGCTTACTGCGCACACAAGGGGGGGGGGGAGCCAAATTGAATCTTTGCCCCGGGTGCAGGAGAGCCTAGCTGTACCTCTGGATCAGGTACGGAACACCATTTTTACCTTTACTTCCATCACAGCTCATCTTGATTTTTTGCAGTGTCCCCAATGAAACGGCTTGAATGGAAAATATATCAACCTAGAAAGAAAGTAATACGTAAAAAAAAAAAATTTCTTACTATAGAGGATTAGTTAACTTAGGAAATTGTTTTATATCACAGTACACACATTGCAAAAAAATGGGCCATAGTTAGCCACAATATCAATGTTATGCTGAATGCTAGAAATTGCTATATTATCTGTATTTACAGTAGGTAAGGGTGTCTTGTACACACCCACTGCAGAACCGTAAATATTATGGGGGAAATTTATCATGAGCTATGTGCCTATTTTTAGGTGAATAACTGGATTTTTCCCCAACTTTTTGGTTCCATTTATGAACCAGTATTCGATGGGTGAATATGTTTTTGATGCAATTTTTTAAAATCTCAAAAGCTCAGGAACAATACATGTTCACTTAGGTTCTCTTACACTGCACCAGAAGATAAACTATATTTTACCTGCCCTTTCTGGAATTTCTTTGATTGGAATTTGGATTTATGTAACTTCCTCTTCCCAGAATCCCCTCTGGTCCCAAAGACATGAATATAAACATCAGACTCGGCATCAGCATCAGATATGGTGCCTGTGTAAACTTGGATTTCATAATCCAACACTAAGAACAAACAAATGAATGATATCTTTTTAATAAATTTGACATAAACACCATGAGCTGTAGCTATGATTGTCATCAGTCCAACAACTGCAGCATTATTACCAATGAATCAGAAAATTATAGTATAAAAAACAAACACTAAAAGACTTTTTATAAAAAAAAAAATTGTAGATTGCAGGTTTGAGTTAGAGATTATTATATAACAGATGCCTGAATATGACATAGGCTTCCGGGCACTCATAACAAGGTTCAGGCACAATAAGCTTTTCCTATATAAGGACTACATGTGTTTCTTGAAGACTGAAAGGGAAGTTTTCAAAGTCATAAAGTACAAGGGAAAGAATCTTCAAAAGAGATAGATAGATAGATAGATAGATAGATAGATAGATAGATAGATGATAGATAGATAGATAGATAGACAGATAGATAGATAAACTGAATATTATATAGGACAACTATTGGCTCAACAGGCCAACCATTACCCCATGTAAAAACCCAGTGATCAGCTGACAAGTGAGCAATCATAGCTAGACCAATATCTATAAATTAGTGGTACCTTTTAGAAGGCCACATATGGGGTGGTCTATTGAAGCAAACTAACACTGATCAGTGAGCTCAGTAATCGTTTAGAATGCCTTTACAGGGCACAACCAATCGAGCGCCTTTGTCACACAAATGATTCCTGTATCGTTCCTTCGGCCATATAAATACATTGCTGTCAGCCGCACAGAGATGTGCGGCTGGTAAACAATGATTTATTGGCACCTTGGCTGATCAATGTGACTTTTACATAGGCTGATTAGAAGAAGAAGTGCTTCTAGCAATGCTCCCATGTGTAACAGGTTTACAGATAGAATGATAGATACAAATGCAGATCAGTACAAATTGAAAAGAAAACGTACATATTTTAGCTATAATCCACTCTACTTTAGTGTTTTTTTAAGAAACTTTATATTATTTGACTTTAGAAAATATGCTAATAGAAAACGGATCGGTGGTTGCCTCAGTACTTTCAGACGTCTCAAAAGATGACATAATGTCAACATCAAGCCTGCATGTAATATATGCCGAGAAGAGCATGTGATGAAATGGACTTACTTAGGATCAGAAATAAAAATCTGTGATATACGGCGCACAGTAATTACTCTTCAAAATAAATGTTGTACATCAGATGGATGAATTCAGCTCTTAATAAGGAGCGTGTGACAGGAGGACATCATTCTCCGAGTGTAAGAGTCGCCGCAGACAGGCTTTATGAAACATGAAAGGTATTAATACATCCTCTCTCCTTCATTCTGCTAAGCTCTCATAATAAAAATGCCACAAGGACTGCAGGCACTTACAGCCGCTGTTCACTATACTCTTAAAGGGAATCTGTCATAACATAGATCTACTTTAACCAGGAAAGCCTGATGTACATAATGGGTAAACCTAGCCGGCGTTAAACTTACCACGTTTTGGGTTTATTTCCAATGGTTCAGCCACAACTATAGCCTGACATTTATAATAATATGCCTATTTTTTTTTATGTCTGCCATAGATCATCATAAAAAACCCAAAAGACCAAATATTTGTTGACAGATTTTTTACACATTTTTATTAAAAACTTTAAGATTTGATTGTATGTTACTTTAGGATCTTTATTCCGAAAAGGGACACTCGCTGATACTTTGCAGATCAGCTTTAGCCATGAGTTTCTTAAAGTGGCTCTGTTACCAAACTGCCCCTAAATTAAAGTATTCAGAACATTGGATAAAAGACACTGATGCCAAATCTTTAATTTTTATCTTTTTAGTCACTTACAGTATGTTCTCCTGTTGTACGCCTGCATTGGGAGCATGGTGCTGAATAAAAAGGACTACTTAGCTCAGTTACAGTGGATAGGGCCATGTATACTCCTGCATTTACAGTATAAAGCTATGTTCACACAACGTGAGAGACCGGCCGTTCCGTGACCCCGGCCGGGTCACAGAACGGCCAGTCTCTGCACGGATCATCCCGGCTGGTACTGCAGTACCGGCCGGATGATCTTTTGGCTGCAGGGTTCTGATGCGGGCGCATCAGCGCGCGCCTGCATCAGAACCTCTTACAGCACACAATGAAGCAAGCGGCCGGAGCTGCTCGCTTCATTGTGTGAACTGACAGGGTTTCCTGCGTCCGCATTTCATTGAAATGCGACCACATAAAACTGACATGTCAGTTATTTGCAGCGCCGCACGGGATCCCGGCCTGAGCGTATACGATGTGTATACACTCCGTCCGGGTTCCCATAGAAGCAGAGGCAGTGTTCCACAACGCGAAAAGTACTTTTACGTAGTGTGAACATAGCCTAAGGCCATGTTCATACACAGTATGAGACCGGCCGGGTCACGGAACGGCCGGTCTCTAAAAAGATCATCCTGGACAGTACTGCATCCCGGCACGCCCGCATCAGAACTCTCCACAGCACACCATGCAGCGTGCGGCCGGAGCCGCTCGCTCCATAGTGTGCACTGACAGGGTTTTCTGCGACCGCTATTCACTGTTATTGTCAGTTTTTTACTGCGCCGTCAGAGATCCCAGCTGAAGCGTGTACTATGTATATACGCTTCGGCTGGGATTCTATAGAAGACAAAGCAACGTATATTTTTGTAAAAAGTACGGCCATTGTTGCCGATTGCAACAACGGCCATACTTTTACGAAAATATACATTGTGTGAACATAGCCTTATAGCGGAAGGATACGTGTCAGTAGAAAGATTAAAAGATAGATTTTTTTTTTTAAGATAGGCAAGACCACACATACTGTATACTGCATGCTAATACACGTAAAGGCTATGGTGGGCAGCTCAGTAGTACTGGTGAGGACACATACCCTGTAATGGATCTTCTGCATCTGTTGACAGAGGAAACTCTCTCCAGGTATCTCCATCGTCATGTTTCTCTCCAAGCCATCGATTTACCGGCAGGTAGAATTCTTCATCAGATGACAAATTATGTAGTCTGACCTCCTCTAGATACCAGTCTGGATCGTCTCCGGAATTGTCATGCCCAATGCGTATTTTATATGGTTTGTGCAAATATTTTAAATCTATCTGCAAATACATTTATAATACAGTAAGTGTTCTCAATATTAACAGCACAAGAGAAATAAAATGTCGCCCTCCAGGAAACCAGAAACAATGGCCCTCACTTACTAAGACTGACAGGTTGTCTCAAACCCTCAAACATCAGCATTTTAGTTTCCCAAACCACCAGATTTTGTTTATAAATCCTTGTTTTTAAAAGGCCATAGTGCTTGCATGTTTTCACTTACAGACCTGAATTAGGCTTATATGCAAACTAAATATAATACTTTGTACAGCTCTTTTGGTTCCAGCTAGATATATTTCTGGAGCCATTAAGCCGAGTACCAATATCTAATTATATACTATGGGGGAGATTTATCAAACTGGTGTAAAGTGAAACTGGCTCAGTTTCCCCTAGCAACCAATCAGATTCCACTTTTCATTCCTCACAGACTCTTTGGAAAATGAAAGGTGGAATCTGATTGGTTGCTAGGGGCAACTGAGCCAGTTAAATTTCACACCATGTTTGATAAATCTCCCCCTGTATGTCTGTTGTTAAGGACCATATGGGTCCAAAACACAGCATTGTAATGATATGAAATAAAATTATGGAAATGTTAACTAAAGCTGAAGAGATTTGAGGAGTTTATCAATTTATTGTTCTTGTGATTTATTAGGCTATGTTCACACACCGTATCTTTCCGTAAAAGTACGTCCGCTGTTGCAATCGGCAACAACGGTCGTACGTTTTACAAATAGATACCTGTCCTGCTTCATGGTGTGCTGTGAGGAGTTCTGATGAGGGCGCGCCGATACGCCCGCATCAGAATTCTGCGGCGTGAAAGATCATCCGGCCTGTACTGCAGTACCGGCCAGGATGATCTTTTCAGAGACCGTCTGCTCCGTGACCCGGCCAGGTAACGGAACGGCCGGTCTCTTACGCCAGTGATTTTCAACCTTTTTTGAAAGGTTTTTATACTTAAAAAATCCCGGGGCACACCACCAACCAAAATGGCACAAAATGACACTAAAACAGTACATATTATACATATAGTTAATAATATAGATTCTAAATGTATTTATACTAACTCAGTGTGAAACCTGGGCCTGTTTTCTTCTCCCCCCTGTGCTTCTCTCCACCATACTTCTCCCCCCTGCTTCTCTCCTGTGCTTCTCTCCCCCATGCTTCTCTCCCCTGTGCTTCTCTCCCCTGTGCTTCTCTCCCCTGTGCTTCTCTCCACCATACTTCTCCCCCCTACTTCTCTCCTGTGCTTCTCTCCACCATACTTCTCCCCCTGCTTCTCTCCTGTGCTTCTCTCCACCAAACTTCTCTCCCCCCTGCTTCTCTCCCCTGTTTCTCCCCCATCCCCAGGTTTCTCTCCCCCATTGTTTTCTCCTGTTTCACAGGGGCACCATAGTTTGGGGAACTTTCCCTGCGGCACAACCGACCATGTGTCGTGGCACACTAGTGTGCCACGGCACACTGGTTGAAAATCATTGTCTTACGCCATGTGAACATGGCCTTAAATTGTAAATAGCACAATCGGGCAGATTAAAACAGTAGTTCTCTATTAGGGTCCATTTATCAAAACGTATAAACGTGAACATACTGTACCTAATCCTACTTACACCTGTTAGCTTTTATTGCATCTAGGCAATCTCCTGTAAGCTCCTAACCTAATATTTTTTTGCAATATTTTGATTACCATTCAAGGCGATTCATTTAGAATTTGTTTCTATCTGTCTGTGTGGACATTGACTGCTATGTCTCCTACCTTGGTAGTTTTGCTTAGTTTTGCAGGCTACAGAACAAGTCCCAACGTGACAGTCGGCACCTCAGAAATTGAGAGGTCGCAGTAGAATGAAGAGCATTATAAAGCAGAGAACCATGGATCACAACAATGTGATTCTTACACAAGAACAATTCTGGTTTATAATCTATAGGGGGCATTCATTAAACTCTGCGCTCCGCAAAGAATTAGCGATCTTTCACCAACCTGTGCCTTTCTTGCCAAGTGGATGGAAAGTGGGCCCTTTTTCACATTTAGCAGATTTAGCTGGAACCATTTTTGGGCACCAGACTGGAAACCCATCAGAAGTGACCCCATATGGGAAACGTTTACCCTCAAAGAATTAATCCAGAAGTATCAAGAGCATTTGGACCATATAGCTTTTGTTAGAGTTCATTCCCTGTGTGTGAATTCGGCTGGAAGAACCAGCCGACGCCCTATCCCTTTGACCTGATTCACACACTTCATACTATGCTGCCAGGGAGCCAACACCCGGCTTCATGCTTCTCCTGACTCCTCTCTGGTGCTCGTGGGGTTAAGCCTTCAGGTGTTGCATTCTCCTGAGGCTTGCTCCTGTCTGAGTACAGGGGAGGGCTCCCTGGCTGCCATTGGTGTCTCATGCTGCTGTCAGACTCCTCGCTATTATCAGGGGCTGGGGCGGGAGCTCTGGTAGCATTTAAGCTGGTGAATTACTCCCTGTAATTGCCAGTGTATGTTTGGTCTCCAGCTACACCAGCGTATCTTATTGTTCTGCTTGCTATTTGACATTTGGACTTGGACTTGGACTTTGCCTCTGCCTCATCCTCTGTACTGCGTTACCTCTTGTGCTTTACCTTGGACCGGACTCTGTTTACCCTTTGTTTTCTGATTTGGATTTTGACTTGACCTCCTGTTACTGACTCGGACTGCCTGACCTGTTTGTATATACCTCTCTGTGTGTTCTGTTATCTCCCCGTATCCCTAGTTAGGCTAGGGACTGTCACCCAGTTGCTGCCCTAGGGTTTAGCCCAGGGGGGCAAGCAGGTAGGGACAGGGGTTGCGGGTCGAGAGAAGGGACTGCCATCTTCCCGGACCCCAGGACTCCCTGATAGCTTTTGGAGGAAAGTATTTAGCACTGGGCCATTTAAATAAAAATTTTAATTTTTTCCAGCAGGATTCATTTTTCCTCACAAGAACATACGGGCATAAGCACCACACATTATTTCAAGCAAATGTTCCATCAGGTACATTGCTGTAACTTTCTTATATGAATAGACTGGCGCGGGGATGCCATTGCTGTGGGCCTTTTTTAAAACCACAGCCCGGTTCCCGTGCATGGCTCCTGTCTTTTCCCAGGCACCAGCCCGGCATGAAGCACTGGAGGCGGGCTCGCCTGCCCCCAGTGTGACATTCTCCCCTCTGTGAAGCGGCTCCATTAGAATTAATGGAGCAACGTCACAGAGGGTAGGTCATCACATCGGGGGCCGGCGGGATCGCCTCCAGTGCTTCATGACCGGCCTGTGCTTAGTAAC
Organism: Dendropsophus ebraccatus; assembly: GCF_027789765.1. Classification (NCBI taxonomy): domain Eukaryota; kingdom Metazoa; phylum Chordata; class Amphibia; order Anura; family Hylidae; genus Dendropsophus; species Dendropsophus ebraccatus. The sequence goes on from NC_091455.1 coordinate 56,338,581, forward strand.
AGACCGGCAGTGTGTGCGGGAACAGGAACGTAGTTAAAAAAAGACTGCGGCACCGGCATCCCTGCGCCAACGCCGGTATATTCATCTAAAAAGCTTAAAGCAGTGTACCTGATGGTACTGTTGGCCTGACGATAACGCAGGGCGCAGAAAGTTAGGAACCCTGTTTTACTTTTTAAGTGCAGATGTTACTAAAATCTTGTTTTAGGCACCAAGTGCACCCTGTAGTACTAATACATTGGAAATCCCCCAAAAGTGATCCCATTCAGAAACCACACCCTTCAATTTTTAGCATTTGCTGTAACGTAATGTCTGCACAGGTCACACAGCATGCTCACAAATCTGCCCCATACAAAGTTTAGGGTCTGGGCATTGGAGGTTCATTCTGTCTATAATGGAGACACTGGTATCCTCTGCTGTACTGTGCTCTGTTCTGAATTGTTATTGTGACTGTACTATACCAATAAAGCATCTCTGCAGGCAAGATGGGTGAGTGCTATTTTTTATTTTATGGATTATGTTTCATTGTGTCATTGTCCATATGCCTTGCTGTAAAGCAGATTACTATAATAAAGTATGATAAATAAAATATAAATAAATTACAAAAAAAAATAAGAAAAGAGTATTTCAGTATTTAGCTTTAATAGGTAAAAAGAAATCTAGGTAACACCTTTCCTTTAAATTGAAATCGCACTTTTCTGAGTTTAAAAACATACTTTAACCCGTACATGGTGTGGCCAAATTAGTTTTTTGGGATTTTTATTTTATTTCCTCCTTGAGTTTTAGAGGCCATAACTCTTTTATATATCAGTTATATTAAGACATAAGTTGCCTTTCTTTGTGGTCCCACTGCATTTTTATTTGACCACAAAATGTAAGGCAATACTGAAAAAATAGCTTTTTGTTTATTTTACTATTTCACAATTAAACTTAATAATTTCTTAAAATTGCTCTGACCTCTGAAAGATTTTTATTTTTCCATTCATGCGGCTGTATAAGGGTTAATTTTTGCTGCTGTGATATTTAGTCTTTATCAGTACCATTTTTAGTTTAGATGGGACTTTTTCATCGCTTTTTATGTTTTTCTGATATATAATGTGACCAAAAATCAGCAATTTTGACATTTAGATTTTTTTTTTGTTTATACTGTTTACTTTGTGGGATTAATACTATATTTTAATAACTCAGACAATTGCACATTGGCAGGCAGATAGGCCTAGTAAAGGCCTCTGAACGGTATAGTAACTAGAGATGAGAGAACCGGGTTCGAGTCCATCCGAGCCCGAACGTTTGGTATTTGATTAGCGGTGGCTGCTGAACTTGGTTGTCTGGAAAACATGGATACAGCCAATGACTATATCCATGTTTTCCACATAGCCTTAGGGCTTTATCCAACTTCAGCAGCCACAGCTAATCAAATGCCGAAAGTTCGGGTTCGGATGGACTCGAGCATGCTCCAGGTTTGCTCATCTCTAATAGTAGCTGATCATCATCTTTACACTTAGTGTAATCTTTCTAATTACAGTATAAGGTATTATTATAAATACTATTATTGATAAGATTTTTGAATGGGATTATATTATAAGGTGTTGTGCGTTGAATTATCTAGACAGACTTATTTTAATCATGAAACTGGACCACATTCACATGAATAGTAAAGAAGCAGTTTCTAAAGGATCAAGGGTGATGCACAGTGATAGAGACAGCAACGAGAATACCTCCTAAGGGGATCACATCCTAAGTGACTGCATTGGCAGCCATAGCTAGGGCCACACATAAAATAACAGCATACAGTAAATGAAGTCAGTCTTCTCAATTACCTTCCTGAAAGATCTCATTTCAGGCAATGTGTTAAATCTGATCTCGGCTTTCACTAGAGCTGGTTGAATTCCAATGCATTATCTAACATAGCATTCAACTATCCCCTTAGGTGAAAGAGATATAAATTCATAGAAAGCCAACAATGGTCTCCCGAAATAAAAAAAAACCCCTCATACATACACTTATCTTACCCATGCATTGTAGATGAATGTGACGTTACACATTACAAAGTGAGACATGGATGACTAGAATGGAAGAAGCTGTCAAACAAATGTACTTCAAGGATGTCACTATTACATTGTCTCAGTGTTTACAGTGATCACAGCTGTCATCTGCTTCTATGCTTCAAGAAATCTATTATCTGTTTTTTTTTTCTTTTTATGGAAAAGTGACTTACAATTAAAAAAATGTTTCTTTATTCCAAATATGTATTGCCAGCAAGTCATATGTTCAATAAGAACAAACAAGAAGGGCTAGACACATGCAGTTTTCAATGCATTTTGTTAAATTAGGTGTCAAAAGAGGATATAAAGAAGAGAACTATAAGGTCTATGTAATGTATTTGCTGTGTGTTTTATACAGAGTGGAAAAGCCACAACATTTACAGTAGCAGCAAAGCAGAGGAAATATGGAAAATATCAACCACATGCTGCAAAATCCATGCAGAAACTGACCTAAAGTGCAGCTCTTAAAGGGAATCTGTCAGCTGTAATTCTTGTTTCAAACTGCTGACACTGTTAGATAGTTGTTAGGTCAAGAAGACACATGGTGCCTTTCATATATCCAGCTGTGCTTCCAAGATGTAGAAAAATGCTTTTATTTTCTGGTGTAAGGTGTCAAAGAGGACTTTACATGCTCCTAAATAGCTGCTAGCTGTCATGCCTCCTCTCTTTCCCCTCCCTGCTTGACTGACACCTGGAAACTGAGTCCAAACCAGGATCAGGTATGGGAGGGGGAGTAAGATGGTGTTATAGCTTGCTGTTCTTGAGGAGTTCAGGAAAGCCTCTTTGACTCTCCTTACTCTATAATGAAAAGCATTTTTATACGCTCTAGAAACACAGACAGATATATGAAAGATACTCACCGTTCAACTGTACCCCGGTACATAAGATCGAGCCTTCAATCGGATTTTTTTGGGATAGCTGGCACGGCACTTTTCCCTGTATCCACCCCTCCTCTAATATGTAAAGTATGGTGTTCTACTTGTCTTAGGAGTGTTTCTTTTCATTCCTTTGCTTCCACCCTGGACACTACATTAGAAGGGTTTCTACTGTACCCCCTGTCATTTGACCTTGAAGCCGTACACTACCGTTCAAAAGTTTGGGGTTACATTGAAGTGTCCTTATTTTTGAAGGAAAAGCACTGTACTTTTCAATTAAGTTAACTTTAAACTAGTCCTAACTTTAAACAAATACACTCTGTACATTGCTAATGTGGTAAATGACTATTCTAGCTGCAAATGTCTGGTTTTTGGTGCAATATCTACATAGGTGTATAGAGGCCCATTTCCAGCAACTATCACTCCAGTGTTCTAATGGTACAATGTGTTTGCTCATTGGCTCAGAAGGCTAATTGATGATTAGAAAACCCTTGTGCAATCATGTTCACACATATGAAAACAGTCTAGCTCATTACAGAAGCTACAAAACTGACCTTCCTTTGAGCAGATTGTGTTTCTGGAGCATCACATTTGTGGGGTTAATTAAACGCTCAAAATGGCGAGAAAAAGAGAACTTTCATGTAAAACTCGACAGTCTATTCTTGTTCTTAGAAATGAAGGCTATTCCATGCGAGAAATTGCTAAGAAATTGAAGATTTCCTACAACGGTGTGTACTACTCCCTTCAGAGGACAGCACAAACAGGCTCTAACCAGAGTAGAAAAAGAAGTGGGAGGCCACGTTGCACAACTAATCAAGAAGATAAGCACATTAGAGTTTTTAGTTTGAAAAACAGACGCCTCACAGGTCCCCAACTGGCATCTTCATTAAATAGTACCCGCAAAACACCAGTGTCAACATCTACAGTGAAGAGGCGGCTGCGGGATTTTGGGCTTCAGGGCAGAGTGGCAAAGAAAAAGCCATATCTGAGACTGGCCAATAAAAGAAAAAGATTAAGATGGGCAAAAGAGTACAGACATTGGACGGAGGAAGACTGGAAAAAAGTGTTGTGGACGGATGAATCCAAGTTTGAGGTGTTTGGATCGCGAAGAAGGACGTTTGTGAGACGGAGAACAAATGAAAAGATGCTGGAAGAATGCCTGACGCCGTCTGTTAAGCATGGTGGAGGTAATGTGATGGTCTGGGGTTGCTTTGGTGCTGGTAAGGTGGGAGATTTGTACAGGGTAAAAGGGATTCTGAATAAGGAAGGCTATCACTCAATTTTGCAACGCCATGCCATACCCAGGGGACAGCGCTTGATTGGAGCCAATTTCATCCTACAACAGGACAATGACCCTAAACACACCTCCAAATTGTGTAAGAACTATTTACAGCAGAAGCAGGCAGCTGGCATTCTATCGGTAATGGAGTGGCCAGCGCAGTCCCCATATCTGAACCCCATTGAGCTGTTGTGGGAGCAGCTTGACCGTATGGTACACCAGAAGTGCCCATCCAACCAATCCAACTTGTGGGAGCTTCTTCTAGAAGCATAGGGTGCAATTTCTCCAGCTTACCTCAACAGATTAATAGCTAGAATGCCAAAGGTGTGCAATGCTGTAATTGCTGCAAAAGGAGGATTCTTTGACGAAAGCAAAGTTTGATGTAAAAACAATATTGTTTCAAATACAAATCATTATTTCTAACCTTGTCAATGTTTTGACTCTATTTTCTATTCATTTCACAACGTATGGTGGTGAATAAGTGTGACTTTTCATGGAAAACACAAAATTGTTTGGGTGACCCCAAACTTTTGAACAGTAGTGTATATTATACCAATTAAAGAATTGGGTAGGCAGTAAATAAGTGCTATTTATTGCATATCTCTTCAGAGGGCCTCTTATAGATATTGCTTATTACCGTTTTGACTTAAGAATGTTGCCCCTGCTTTGCCAGGAGAAAGCGACTTCTCGCTCCTCTATCTTCAGAAGTTGTATTGCTTGTATGTCTCAGTTTCTTGTTTAAAAATTCTTTTGATATTCTAAAAAAATGATGTATTGATACCTCCCTCTCTACCACTCTTGTCTTTGCTTCTGCATCCAATTCCTTCCCCTTACCTTCCCCTCCATTTCCCTTTCTATTCTAGTTGTATTGTCTTTGTTCTTTTCTCCCTCTTGTTAGCAATGTGTTACCTGATTTGTATGCCTTAAAACAATAAAAATCAAATGTGTTGAACGATACTCACTGTCTTTCTGATCTAACAGCTATCTAACAGTGTCAGCAGTTTGGAATGTGAATAACAGCTGATAGATTCCCTTTAAATCCATAGCATATAGAGATGAGCGAACCTCGAGCATGCTTGAGTTCATCCGAACCCAAACGTTCGGTATTTGATTAGCTGGGGCTGCTGAACTTGGATAAAGCTCTAAGGTTGTCTGGAAAACATGGATACAGCCAATGACTATATCCATGATTTCCACATAGCCTTAGGGCTTTATCCAACTTCAGCAGCCACCGCTAATCAAATGCCAAAAGTTCGGGTTCGGATGGACTCGAGCATGCTCGAGGTTCGCTCATTTCTAATAGCATGTCAATGTTGGATATGCAACATTGCTGAACTTACAAACTGACTTGTAAACTGGGCTGGATTTACTATTTGGCACCTGAAGACCTATGTCTAGGGTAGGAGTATTAAACGGATGTAGTGCTTAAAGGGGTACTCCGGCAAATCAACTGGTGTTAGAAAATATTACAGATTTGTAATTTACTTCTATTTAAAAGTCTTCAAGTACTTATCAGAAGCTGTATGCCCTGCAGAACATGGTGTATTATTTGCAGTCTGAGACAATGCTCTCTGCTGCCACTTCTGTCTGTTACTGGAACCTTCCAAAGCAAGAGAGGTTGTGTATGGGGATTTGCTGTTGCCTTGGACAGTTCCTGTCACAGACAGAGGTGGCAGCAGAGAGTACGATTTCAGACTGCAAAGAATACATCACTTACAGCAAGATTTACAGCAGTACTGGAGTACTTGAAGTACTGGAAGACTTGAGATTTTTTAATAGATGTAAATTACAAATCTATATAACTTTTTGACACCAATTGATTTGAAAGAAAAAAATTGACAGACTACCCCTTTAACCCTTTCCCGCACAAGGACGTAACTGTACGTCCTCGCGCGGGTGCCGGCGTTCAGAGCGGGGCCGCACGGCGACCCCGCTCTGAACCGCCGTAGTCCCGGGTGCATCATGCAGCCCGGGGCCGCGGCTATTAGCGGGCACGGTCCGATCGCCGTGCCTGCTAATAAGGTAATCAGATGCAGCTGTCAAAGATGGCGCTGATCCCGGCTCGGCACTTGTTTGTTTTCGGCTGCAGCAGCTGAAAGCAAACGAGTGCCTATCTCAACGATCTATGCTGTATAAGTATATACAGCATAGATCAATGAGTGATCAGTGCACTTATACTAGAAGTCCCCCATGGTAAACGGCTTAAGTGCAAAAAAATCCCAAAGTGCAAAATTGTGCATTTTTGGTCGCATCAGATCCAGAAAAATTGTAATAAAAAGCGATCAAAAAGTCGCATATGCGCAATTAAGGTACCCATAGAAAGAACACATCATGGCGCAAAAAATGACACCTCACACAGCCCCATAGACCAAAGTATAAAAGCGTTATAAGTGTGGCAATGGAGCGATTATAAAGAACATATATTTGTTAACAACGGTTTGAATTTTTCACAGGCCATCACATACAATAAAAGTTATACATGTTACATATCGTTGTAATCGTAACGACTTGAAGAACATATATAACATGTCAGTTTTTCCATAGGATACACAGCGTAAAAACGAAAAAACCCCAAAGAAAAATAATTGTGTTTTTTTTTTCAATTTCACTGCGCATATAATTTTTTTATGGTTTCGCAGCATATTTTATGCAAAAGTTCAGCCTGTCATTGCAAAGTACAATTAGTGAAGCAAAAAATAAGGGCTCATGTGGGTCTGTAGGTATAAAAATGCAAGTGCCATGGCCTTTTAAGCACAAGGAGTAAAAAAAGAAAACGCAAAAACAAAAATTAGCCTGGTCCTGAAGGGGTTAATTGAGTAAAAAAAAAAAATCTGATTTGAAAAAATCAATTTTAGCCCTTGGTTCTATCTATATGGGCTAGAACTACTGTTAAATTTACCCGCATAGCCATTTTAAAATTTAAGAAATATATCGTTGATGAAATGAAAAGAAAGAAAGAAAAGAAATGAAAACACCATAGCAGACTTTTAAAAAAAAAAAAAAAGTCAAGCGCCTAAAAAAAAAAACTCAATATACAAAGAAACAGTGTCTATAGTGCATCTCAAATTTCATTATTGATTTTAGAGAAATAACAGGCAGCAGTGTTATCTGGTAAAAGAAAAAACAAAAAGCAGTACAAAAAGGGAAAAAATATGCTTGTGTCACTTGACTTTCTTTTTTTAAAATACAGCCCTCATATTATTACAGTATGTCAAAGGGGGGAAAAAAGTGGGAATGTTTTTTTATTTTTTTTTTAAAAAGTGCCAAACTGAGTTTATTGATATTTTTTATTATTTCCAGATTTGTGACTAAGTGAAAATCTTTTCTTAACAAAATGTTGAGATCTTTTTTTTAACAGCCTGAATGACAGATGAGGGGAGGGTGAACCTCACCACTGTGCACATAGCCTAAAGCTTGTTTGTCGAAGTTTGAGAATTTTAATAATTATCTCTTCTCTTTTATCTAGGCTGAATGATAACCATCTGTTTATGTAAATCTGGTAATTACAGAATTGTAAACAGGCTCAATATTATCCACATACCTGGAACGTATCTGCACTGTTCACATTAAACAGTTGATGACTCCCTGATCCCAATATGATGGGTCCAGAGCTTGCTTCTGTGCCGTAGACATGAAGGAACACAGTAGCATCAGTGCCAGCATTAGGGAAGTTGCCAGTCACAAGTGTGATCTTCCATTCCCCTTCTGTAAAGACAAGAATAGTGTGTCCAATCTAACTAATGCCCAAATGAAATTAGTGGAAACATTTGGATATTAGAAATTTAGAGAAAAAGCAGTCTGGAAATAAAACACTTAATCTGGTCTTGGACTGGTGAGCATCTGGATATCCGTGCAGCTGTAAAGTTTATCAACAACTTGTATTAAATCCCAATTTCCATCCAGATATTGATCTATTATCAATTACACAATCAAGTACACAATTTGCACCTATTTAGCTTATAGCGGGCAGATATTATAGTTTAGTATTCCACTTTGGTATTATGTGATATTAATATGGTGGCTCACCACCTCAAGCGGAGCAGGATCACTCAAGTAGAACTAGATAATTAAAGGGGTGTACCAGTTCGGTAAAATACATATTGAATCATCACCTCTAGTGAAGACTAACAATTTGATCCATACTTGTTATTATCTTTCAGTCTCCTTCCCCCAGTTCTGAGCTGCTGCTTTCTGATAAAGACACAGAAAAAACTGTGTATGAGCTGTTCACTCTGCCTACCCCTCCCTTTTGAGACGGCTCATGTAAACAGCTCCCTTGATGCTGTATCTTTACTCTGTGGTGCCGGTAGGATTTATCACAGTGAGGTCAGATGGGAAGAAAAGCTCACACACAGTTTTGTGTGTCTTCAGCAAAAGCAGCAGCTCAGAAATGGGAAAAGGAGACTGAATAGATAATAACAAGTATGAAATGAACTGTTAGTCTCCACTAGGGGTGATAATTCAAGATGTATTTTACCTAACCGGTACACCCCTTTAATTATCTAGTTCTACTTGAGTGATCCTGCTCCGTTTGAGGTGGTGAGCCACCATAAAGATATCACATAATACCAAAATGGAATACTAAACTATAATATCTGCCCACTATAAGCTAAATAGGTGCAAATTGTATATGTATGATAGATTAATATCAAGATGAAAATTGGGATTTAGCTGAGGTACAGTCACCATCTATCTGCTTCAGAGCTGATACACAGTAGGCTTCATTTTGGTGGTGAGCTGCTCCTTTGTGCACCTTCTGAGCCGATGTTCAGCTGCCTAACAGAATTGACTTATGCCTGTTATTAAGGCTGAGGTTACACAGCGATGTAAAAATAAAAAGTGAGCTGGGCATAATAAGTCACTTTTAGAGATCTTACCGTTGGCTTTGGTAGGGTTTCCTACTTCAGAAGGAAGTTCCTCTTCTAAAACTAAAAACATCATAGACTTACATTAACAATAATTCTTTATAAGTAATGATCTGACATTTACAAAATCAACTGCACCAACTAGATTTATCTAAACATAGACAAGCATTAAGCAGAATGAAATCTGAGAATTGGAAAACACAACCAAGCTGGTTTTATGTTTATCTTCGTGTTTTCTTTTTTTTTTCTTTCAATATTTTTTGACAATTATTGGGCTATTTAGAATTATGAACAGTAACTAATATGTCAAAGACTCATTTATTCTGCTCTGCCATACTCCTGTATCTACCTTTTTGATGTTCAATAAAAAAATATGTAAAAAAAAAATGGTAATGTGAAAAGGATAAATCTTATTTCCAGCAGGGTTAGATACATTTGTCTGCCATGTTGACAAGTATCTCAATAGAGAAGGGAATTACTGTATGTTTAAAAATAGACTATTGTCATTGACTACTATGTGCACATCACTTGTGTTAGCAATCCAATCCTTCTTATGCTTATTAAAAATGAACAGCTGGAAACTTCCTCTTGTAGTATAGAAAAATCCCCTGTTGTCTCCTGGAAACCATTGATAGCCTTATGTTGGCAGATCTGTAACTCTTACAATTTGTCTCTCTATATTACTTTGAGCGCATGATGGCAGTATGCTGCGTCATTTACCTACACTTCAGAGTATAGCAAGGTTCCTTTTATACATAAAGATTTTACATGGCATGTCAAATTGAGGGGCCAGGGCTGCATGAACAATCCTTGTATCGTTTGTGCATCCCAGGAAATTGACAGCACACTTATGTATATATCTGTGCTGTCAGTTTCCAGATCACTAGCAGGCTATACTTACCATGCTGCTTGTAATCCAGCATCTGGCTTCTCCAGTTTTTCGGCTGTACCTTCAAGGCCTCCTCTGGCTGTCAATCATTCCAGAGGAGGCAGTGGCCTGAAGATACAGCAGCAGTCAGAGGGCCAGAGAACCAGATGCCGTATCACAAGCAATGTGAAAAGTATAGCCTGCTAGTGATCTGGAAACTGACAGTACTATCAGTTTCTCTTTATCTTTATTGCCTGCACAAACCCTGTTTAGGCCACGTTCACACAATGTATTTATTGTTTAAACAATGGCCGTTGTTGCAAGTTTGCAACAATGGCCATTGTTTAATTATAGCAGCTGATCACATTAACCCCTATGGAAACCCAGCCGGAGTGCATACACACTGTGATTTGATGTGGTCGCACAAAAAACTAATAAAAACTGATGGCTCTGGCCGTATTTTACATTATATGCTATGGCTAATTGGAGTGCGGGCACACCCGAGTGTGTTCCCATATACCAATTAAAAAGAAGTGATGTTATCCAAGCCGGTACTGCAGCACTGGCCGGGTTGAAAATCTCAGACAGTGGCTGTTCTGTGATACGGCTGTGTCACAGAACAGCCTCTGATTTGCCATGTGTGAACATGGCCTTACACAGAAAGATGTGCCGCTGATAAAGATAGGTTTTAAAGCAGGTTCAAAACAGAAGATACACCAATAATTGTGAGTCTGCCCAGTTGATCACTTTCACTTTTACATGGGCCAATTATCTAGCGATGCTCCTGGACGATGATGGGCCCATATAAAATGCCCTTTAAATAGAAACTTTTAAGACTAAACATAAAGTCATAATTAGATCTATCAACAGTAGCTACCCTGCTTAGCAACAAAGAACTACAAACAAAAATTGTTAAAAGTGTCACTGTCGTTATAACTTTCAAAATCTAAATCAATAGTAAAAGTGATATAAAGCAAATTTGCAATTTACAGTATTATTTTTTGTTGTTATCATGCTTTAAAGCGACTCTGTACCCACAATCTGTCCTACTCAAACCGCTTGTATCTTTGGATAGCTGCTTTTATTCCAAGATCTGTCCTGGGGTCTGTTCGGCAGGTGATGCAGGCATTGTCCTAAAAACAACTTTTAAACTTGCAGCCCTCTGTTAAATTTGCGTGGCCTAGAGTGTCCATGCCCCAGGTTTGCAACACCTCTCCGTCGCTCCTTCCCGCCCTCTTCACCACTAGGAACGCCCCTGGGCAGCATTTCTCCTATTCATCACCTGTCTGAGCACTGCACATGTGCCTTAATGATCCAATACATGTGCAGTGTTCACACAGGTGAAGAATAGGAGAAATGCTGCCTCGGGGTGTTCCTAGTGGCGAAGAGGGTGGGGAGGAGGGATGGAGGGGCATTGCAAGGTTAGGACATAGACACTCTAGGCCACGCCAATTTGACACAGGGCTGCAAGTTTAAAAGTTGTTTTTAGTACAATAACTGCATCACCTGCCGAAGGGACCCCAGGACAGATCTTAGATTAAAAGCAGATATGCGACAGTACAAGTCACTTTAAGACAAAGCTATACTTATCTGAAATCCAATGCCAGTCTCCCGAAGTCAAATTTTTATTCATGGCTCAATGCATCCGTCAATCAAATGACTGCCTTCTCTCTGTGAGCGCTCAGATGATCGGGGAAACACAGGACTTCCTGTATTTAGACTCTTTGGGGGGAAAAACGAGTCAGAACACAGGAAGTGCTTTGTTTTTCAAGATAACTAACAAAAAAAAAGAATGTAAATTGCAAACTGTTTTATATCACATCTACTGTTGATTTAGGTTTTGAACATTATAACAACAGTGACACTTTAAATTATATTATGATGAAAAGCGTGGAGACAGCACTCAAGTGAAAAGATATGTGGTTTATTCACATCCTACTTCCCGCAACGTTTCGGCTGACACTCAGCCTTTCTCAAGCTTGAGAAAGGCTGAGTGTCAGCCGAAACGTTGCGGGAAGTAGGATGTGAATAAACCACATATCTTTTCACTTGAGTGCTGTCTCCACGCTTTTCATTGGATTTTGTCTGGACGGCCGGGATCCCGTCCGGTGAGGCGTGCACTGTTCTAATTTTCTATTTTTGTGCCATACCTGTGCTGTTCCAATACTTTTTGATGTTACTTTAAATTATATTGTCAATTTGAAACTAAGGAACTAATTTGTACCTTGCTTCAGTAGTTCAATTTCTGAATGAAGATATCCTTTAGACATATATGGAAGCCATCTAGAAGATAGATTTCACATGCAGCAATGAGAATGAAAAACTATAAAACATCAATCCAGGATACATTAGAGAAATTATATTTGTGCTTTTAAATCTGTACAGTTCTTGCCCTGTGGAACAGTAAACAATAAAGCAGGTAAGGGCCAATGTCTAAGGGAGCACCTTGCAGGGAAAGGTGGCTAGCCAGCATAAAAAAAAAAAAGGAGTTGGCAGAGGAGGTGAGGAGCTAGTAAAAGTAGCGCTTGATCCAGGGAATTTCTTTGAACAACAGACATTGTCTAGGGGATATGAGGCAGGTGATATATGGGCACTAGGCTGTCACCATTATCCAGGGGCTGGGGGCAGATAACTTGTGTATAAACACTAGGCCCTCATCATTATCCAGGGGCTGGGAGCAAGTGCTGTATGTGGTGCATAGGCATTAGGCCCTCATCATTATCTAGGGGCAGGTATGTGGTAAATGGGCACTAGGCCCTTGTCATTATCCAGAGGTTGCGGGGGCAGATAACTTATGTAAGGGCACTAGGCCCTCATCATTATCCAGGGGCTGGGGCAGGTAGGTGGTATATGGACACTAGGACCTCATCAATATCCAGAAGCTGAGGGGGGGGGGGGGGGGGCAGATAACCTGTGTATAGACACTAGGCCCTCATCATTATCCAGGGGCTGGGGGCAAGTATGTGGTAAATGGGCACTAGGCCCTTGTCATTATCCAGAGGTTGCGGGGGCAGATAACTTATGTAAGGGCACTAGGCCCTCATCATTATCCAGGGGCTGGGGCAGGTAGGTGGTATATGGACACTAGGACCTCATCAATATCCAGAAGCTGAGGGGGGGGGGGGGGGCAGATAACCTGTGTATAGACACTAGGCCCTCATCATTATCCAGGGGCTGGGGGCAAGTATGTGGTAAATGGGCACTAGGCCCTTGTCATTATCCAGAGGTTGAGGGGGCAGATAACTTATGTAAGGGCACTAAGCCCTCATCATTATCCAGGGGCTGATTTATGGACACTAGGACCTCATCATTATCCAGAGGCTGAGGGCAGGTATGTCATGTATGGGCACTAGGTACTCATCGTTATTCAGGGGTCTGGGGGACAGGTAGGTGGTATATGGGCACTAGGCCCTCATCATTATTTAGGGGCTGGGGGCAGGTATGTGATGTAAGGGCACTAGGTTCCCATCATTTGTCAGGGGTTTGAGGGACAGGGAGGTGGTAAATGAGCACTAGGCCCCCATCATTATTCAGGGGTTTGAGGGACAGGTAGGTGGTAAATGAGCACTAGGTCCCCATCATTATCCAGGGATGAGGGGCAGGTATGAACCCCAAGTACAGCCTTGGCTCAGTGGTTAGCACTGTTACCTTGGAGCACTGAGTTCCTGGGTTAAAATTCAACCAAGGGCAGCACACTGGAACTTAGATTGTAAGCTCCGGTGGGGACAGTTTACATTGCTACAGAATTCGGTCGCACATGTGAAAAAATAATGAAATAATACTAATAGGGCCTCATTTGAGGCTATACACTGGCCCACAGATTTAATGCAGCCTCATGCACTGAGCTGTAGGCCCTCCATATGCTGCCAATGCTCATGTATGATGTACTCCTACACTTCAAAGAGGGAAATATTATGGCTCTGCAAAACTCACAGGTTGTATGGAGCCATATAATGGTCATCTGAATGAGGCCTTGGTGATGTTGTACATAACTGGGACATGAGAAACCATTTTCATCTATAAATTAATGGGTAAATGTGTTTGTTTTAATTATTTGAACACGTAACTGATTGACTGATTGGTTTTCCCAGTAATCTATCAAGCGGTGCTTATTTTAATAGTACATTTTTTCTTGAACCAAAGAGTTCTAGTCATAACGTCAATGAACAGATCAAAGAACATATTAAAAAGGGGAAAAAAGTCAAGTGGCTATATAGAAATATGGTATTTAATTTAATTTCAGTAGGATAGCATTAAATTTTCCACTTTTACATACTCCAAAACTTACAGCTGAAGTTTGCTTGGGATTATGTATTATACCGTGGGTCTCGGTTGGGTTAAAATGGAAATTTTTCATTTTATTCTGAACTTAAAAAAAATAAACGTGTTGAAAGAATGAATGCCCATGTGACAGGCAGTTAGATCTTAAGGAAATGAAAGTGCAAACATTACTGAGAACTCCGTATTATAACACACAGGCTGCAGAATATTGGTGGGCTCAGATTCCATAAAAATGACATCAAACATATAAGTATCCTTGAGGGAATACAGATATACAGCATTTAAAAATGCACAGAGTAGAATTGTGATGGTATGAATAATGTTACCTTTCACAATTGAAGATATATTCTGAGAGTTCAGCCTGTTCCCCGATGATTACTTTCTCACAATACCAGTACTGTGACTTGTGATTGGCCTCGCAGCCTAGGAGCACTCTCTGGAGCTTCCCAAGTGACACGGCTTCAATTTCAAACACATCAACCTAAAGGAACAAGAGCAAAGTCAAATGTGAGGAACCGCTGCATAATACATCCACTGCTCATTTTCTTGTACTTCTATTGCCGGCTGTATTATCCTGCTTTGTCGTTCTATTAGAAAATTGATTTTTCTGCATGTCTGTTTGTGAAAAAGGAACGTCTGCCTTCAGATTTCTTTTTCTTTTATGTTACTGCACTAAATCATTGGGGTTGCATGGCAAAAAAAACAACAAAAAAACGATGGATACTGCTTGATAAGTCCTTTTTAATGATTTCCTGTCTGGATTGGACCACTTTAAGAAAACATTGTACTGCTGCTAAGGGCTGAACTTGTAATGATAATTCTCATAAGAAATCATAAGTGCGGCCAGTGTCGGACTGGAGTGCTTGGGCCCACCAGGGGAAATCTTTCTTGGGGCCCACCCTTCAGCCACCATACTTATCTATGGTAACACTAAAGGGGTAGTGCGGTGTAAAGCATTACATGTGTCCAAGGGTCCAAGGGTCCAGTTACACGGCGTGATATGGGGCAGTGTAGGGCTGCAAACGATTGCTAATCAGCAGTGCAGGAATATATAGAGATGTGCAGCCGACAGCAATGATTTTTACAGATGCAAAAAAGATCATTTGCTTGTCAGCTGATCTCTGGCACTTTTACATGGGGCTTCCTAGGAGCGCTTATTACCAATAATTGGCCCGTATAATCGGGCTATACGACAATTTTCTTTGTATGATAACGCTGTATACTTAGATACATAGGTCATACAGCCACCAATAACACCAGTATATAAAGAGCAAATATCCCCACACATATTACCGCCATACTATTACTGACCAAATACAGTATACCAAGACTGATATTACCAATAATACCAGTATATAGGAGGGAAATAGAATCACTATACATATTACCGCCATACTGTTACTGACCAGATCCTGTGTACTATGACCAATAATACCAGTACACAAGGGGGGAAATAATACCGCCACACCACAACCATCACCACCATATTGTTACTGACTAAATCCAGTTTACTAAATCCAATAAAACACAGTACCAGATAAGTAACAAATAATACCACCACGCCATACTGACTAACACCACCGCTGCTACTGAATAACGCCACCACATACTGACTAACACCATCGCTGATACTGACTACCACCACCACATACTGACTAACATCACCACTGATACTGAATAATATTCACTGTGCACAGATCACTATCACCTCATTCTGTCATATAGAGGTGGACGCAGCTCTACACAGGCTTTATACACCATATACATTACAGTGCAGTTATATCAAGTGACTCACAGGGGACGTCTTTTCCGATTGTAGCTTTTCCCTTTTCATTTTCTTCTCCATCCATCCTGGGCCGTTATAAGAACTTTTTCGAGCCACGAATCCTCAGAATCTGCCAGAAAGACATATTAGGCTCCTCACTCTGGCACCATCCTCATCTCTTTACAATATATATATCCCTTATAGTATGTGCCTGCTCTGTGTAGACACCTTATAGATTGCACCCCTCTGCCTCCCTTATAGATGTCTCTTGGTGTTGTCCATCCCTCATATAGCCCCCAGTGCTGTCCATCCCCTATATAGCCCCCTTATGTTGTCCAGCCCCCCCATATAGCCCCCTTATGTTGTCCAGCCCCCCCATATAGCCCCCTTATGTTGTCCAGCCCCCCCATATAGCCCCCTTATGTTGTCCAGATTCCCCCCATATAGCCCCTTATGTTGTCCAGCCCAGCTCCCCTCCCTCCCCATATAGCCCCCTTATGTTGTTCAGCTCCCCCCTCCTCATATAGCCCCCTTATGTTGTTCAGCCCAGCTCCCCATATAGCCCCCTTATGTTGTCCAGCCTCCCCCCTCCTCATATAGCCCCCTATGTTGTCAGCCTCTCCCCCTCCTCATATAGCCCCCTATGTTGTCAGCCTCTCCCCCTCCTCATATAGCCCCCTATGTTGTCAGCCTCTCCCCCTCCTCATATAGCCCCCTATGTTGTCAGCCTCTCCCCCTCCTCATATAGCCCCCTATGTTGTCAGCCTCTCCCCCTCCTCATATAGCCCCTATGTTGTCAGCCTCCCCCTCCTCATATAGCCCCCTATGTTGTCAGCCTCCCCCTCCTCATATAGCCCCCTATGTTGTCAGCCTCCCCCCATCTCATATAGCCCCCTATGTTGTCAGCCTCCCCCCTCCTCATATAGCCCCCTATGTTGTCAGCCTCCCCCCATCTCATATAGCCCCCTATGTTGTCAGCCTCCCCCCTCCTCATATAGCCCCCTATGTTGTCAGCCTCCCCCCATCTCATATAGCCCCTTATTTTGTCAGCTCCCCCCTCCTCATATAGCCCCCTATGTTGTCATCCTCGCCCTCTCCCCCTCCTCATATAGCCCCCTATGTTGTCAGCCTCTCCCCCTCCTCATATAGCCCCCTATGTTGTCCAGCTCCCCCCTCCCCATATAGCCCCCTATGTTGTCATCCTCGCCCTCTCCCCCTCCTCATATAGCCCCCTATGTTGTCAGCCTCTCCCCCTCCTCATATAGCCCCCTATGTTGTCCAGCTCCCCCCTCCCCATATAGCCCCCTTATGTGGCCCAGCTCCCCCCTCTGATTTAAAAAAAAAAAGCAACAACACATAACTCACCTTACCACACGCTCCCCCGTCGCTGGTCTCTTCTCTCTTCACCGCCCGACGAGCAGCTCTGCTGTGGAGTCCCGGCCAGCGCGCACCACTGAACTCAGTGTGTGACTCGGCGGCTGGGACTTCCGGTTCAGGGCGCGCATACCGGAAGTCCCAGCCACCGCGGCGCACACTGAGGTCAGTGATACGTGCTGACCAGGACACAACAGAGCTGCTCCTCGGGCGGGACGGGGCGGGGAACACTCTTGTGATCGCAAGCAAAACGCTGCTTGCGGTCACAAGAGTGACTGACAGGGCGGGAAGCCTATGGCTTCTCGCGCTGTCAATCAGAATACTACATTTAACTGGAAGCGATTGTTGCGATCGCTTCCAGTTAAAAAGGAAAGGAAAGCAACGGAGTGGGCCCCCGAGGAGCACAGGGCCCCGAGTGGGCCCCCCAGGAGCACAGGGCCCCGGCTGGGCTTGAGTGGAGACCACATTTCTGCAGTCTCCAGCCCTGTGTCCCCTGACTGGGGAGCGGGGCCTACCGGGGAAATCCCCGGCTCCCCGGTGGCCCAGTCCGAGCCTGAGTGCGGCCTCCTTGCTCTGTTCTCGTACTGACAGTGACTGGACAACATGGGTCTGAGGCCAAGAGGTCCATTTACATCTTAGGCTAGGTTCACACTGCGTTTTCAGCATCCGTTTAACGCATCCGTTTTTTGCAAAAAACGCATGAAAAACGGATAGCAAAAAACGGATTCATTTGTGTACATCCGTTTTTCCATTGACTTCCATTATAAGAAAAAACGGATCCGTTTTTTTTGACGGACCAAAACGGACAAAAAAACGTTGCTGACCCTATTTTTCTGGGCGTTAAAAAAAACGGATCCGTTAAACGGATGCTGAAAACGCAGTGTGAACCTAGCCTTAGGGAAAAAACTTTAAGCTCTTCCTTTTCCTTCCTTTTGTCGGCCTATGATATTATTTTAGCAAAGTGCTGAAAGACTATTTGCCACTAGAGAGATCCTTTCATCTTCAGATATTTAGGATGAGTTAAGAAAGAGGAGTCAATGGGCACATTTGCACAATAGACTGAACATCTAATCCTCCTGATTGGTAATGTGCTTATGTGATTCAGGATATGTAATACTAGCTCAAAGTGGACCCCTTTGTCGTCTTTGCACAAGTTTATGGACCTATCACATGATTTTATTAAAAAACGTATAGTAGTTAGGCTTTCTGCCAATTGTGTAAACTGAAAAGTTCACGTCCCTATGTGTCTACCTAAATGTGTGCCCCAATTGCACCCAGGCCAGCATCCATGACACGTACTCCATCAGACATCCTCTCACTACGCCCTATTTTTCAAACTGAGTCTATAAACTTTTTTGTGAGTACTAGTATTTTGGCACTCACTTCTCATCACGCCTCAAAATAAATACACTGAAATATGTGCACCATAGTTTTTAATGGAAAAAGGGCCCCAGTTTAGGCCAAGTTCACATAGCGTATAACACCGGCCGTTCTGTAACCCGGCAGTGCAATACCTGCCGGATGATCTTTATTTGTGCTGAATTGTGCACGCATCATAATTCACCCTAGCCGACAATGGAGCCGTTCTCTCCATTGTGTGACCTGTCAGGCTTGTGTGGTCACTAGTCAATGAATAGAGGCCACAGAAACTGACATGTCAGCTTTTCGTGCGGCCACTAGGGATCCCGGCTGGAGCGTATACTATGTGCATACACTCACTGCACTGCACGTTACTTTTGTATTAATCATGATCGTTATTGCAAATCGGCAACAATGGCCGTGATTAATACACAACTTATGTTGTGAGAACCTTACACTGTAAATTGCAGTGTATATTATTTTGCATGTTAAGCTAAAATATGCCAGAATACTGTAAGTCACATACTGCGCTTATTCCAAGCATGAGTCCTTTATACCTCTGCTTTTTTGTGTAGCTTGCACGAAAATGGTTTAGAAATGAGTCTTTTTTTGATGCGATGAAAGGACAAAAATTTAACACTTAATGAATAATAAAATGCCCTCCACATTGTGAATATAGCCTAATTTCAATAATTTATATGTGTAGCCTCACTAGAAGTGAGGTTATACCCTATGCTAGAAGCCATTAACATACTGGAACAGATTGCTGAACTCAGGGAGACCAGCCAAACAACAACACTGCCAGCTGCTAGTGAAAGCGCTCAATGTAGTGAAGTCCTAGGTGCATTGCCCCCTTGGAAACATGAATGTGCAAAAGAGGAGCCCGTGGAGCCTCATTGAAGAGTCTCAAAACACAGGACTAGCCAGATATCCCTCCGGGAAGGACCCAGCCAAGGGGCAGCTCCTGTTAGGAAACCACCAAAACCACAATATTAAGTGGCCCTATAAGTCAATGTAATGACAAGGGATAAACAAAGGCTAGGTAACCATCCACATACAGCTGTTTCGGGGTGTTGCCCCTCATCAGTGTGGAGCAGGATTCTGGCTAGGTGGTTTGGTTTATCCCTTGTCATTACATTGACTTATAGGGCCACTTAATATGGTGGTTTTGGTGGTTTCCTAACAGGAGCTGCCCCTTGGCTGGGTCCTTCCTGGAGGGATATCTGGCTAGTCCTGTGTTTTGAGACTCTTCAATGAGGCTCCACGGGCTCCTCTTTTGCATATTCATGTTTCCCAGGGGGCAATGCACCTAGGACTTCACTGCATTGAGCGCTTTCACTAGCAGCCGGCAGTGTTGTTGTTTGGCTGGTCTCCTGGAGTTCAGCAATCAGTTTCTCTTATGGCTCTACTAGGCATTGCTCCCACCTAGCCAGAATCCTGCACCACACTGATGAGGGGCAACACCCCGAAACAGCTGTATATGGATGGTTACCTAGCCTTGGTTTATCCCTTGTCATTACATTGACTTATAGGGCCACTTAATATGGTGGTTTTGGTGGTTTCCTAACAGGAGCTGCCCCTTGGCTGGGTCCTTCCCGGAAGGATATCTGGTTAGTCCTGTGTTTTGAGACTCTTCAATGAGGCTCCACAAGCTCCTCTTTTGCATATTAACATACTGGAGCCACCGTGGAGTACCACTTTGGGCCCAGTTCCTGACATACCTGGCAAACTGGCGGATTAAGCCAGACATTTCACCTGTACAGAGGCCATTCAAAGTCAAACATAAAGCAGGTCTCCATTATGGTTTACAGAGAGAATTCCATTTGGTGACTGCCTTAATAGGTTATGTGTACATGGGTTGTCCATATCCAGAATGTTATTAAGCCCTTTATCTCAATTTAGAAAGCAGGGTATGCAATAAATAGGAGTTTTACCTGCCCTTGCTTGAAAGGATTTACCAAGCCTGGTCTGAACAAAGTTCTTTTTCCTGAGTCTCCTCGTTCTCCATACAAGCAGATATAAACCTGAGCCTCAGTGCCCGCTTGTTCGAGATGTCCTGTATAGACTTTGATCGTGTACTTAACAACTAGAAAAAAGACAGACACATATCTATCATCACTACACAATCAAAAGTGCTCTATATGTTGCCACATTCTCATTTAGCTGCTTTGATTTGAAGAGTGGAATCACAGGAAAGAGAAGACAGTAAATCAAGTATTCACTAAAAGGCTATGTTCACACTACGTTTAACAATGTCCGTTGCATAGCACTAAACCAGACCAGAAAAAAAGAAACATGCATACAACCAGGTTGTACATTAAAAAGGCATCTTTATTCCAACAATCCTTGTAACAAACAATACTATGGCAGACATGAAAAACAAGTTGAACATTTACAAGTCTACATTAATAACAATTAAAAAGTTACATTGCCCTGCTATGAATAAAGGAAAAGGCACCACATTTCTGACAGATAAATTATGATTCTGCAGTATCCTTCTACACAATGAGGTCGGGTTTAGTTTACATGGGGTGCCTGTTGCTTTATTCATGGCAGGCAAGGTAGATTTGTAATTGTTGTTAATGTAAGCATGTATATGTTTAAATTGTTTTTCATGTCTGCCATTGTATTTTTTTTACAAGGATTGTTGGAATAAAGATACCTTTTTGATGAACAATCTGGTTATATGCATGTTTCTTTTTTACTCCATTTCTTATTCACTACATTTCTAGGTAGTGAGACCAGACCTCCAGTACACACACAGGACGTCCATCCTTATTTCTATGACCAATCACAGCACAGCACTCTGTTATGCCATAACATAGTGCTAGTGAGACTGTGATGAGGGGAGATTTACATAATATAGTACTGTACTATAGATGGCATGTGGATGGAGAATGAGTTACTGATGCACTGGCTTTGCAAGGTGCCATGTGTGCAGAAAGGAAAGAAGCAGCAGCATGGCAAGGAAGATTTTACACTAAGCACTGGCCTGTATGTTGAGAAGGAAGCCTTGATGTACCTTTTATGGGCAATGCTGATTCCCTGTAAAATTGATAATGCCTCCACCTCTATTTAGAAAGCCCAGAGTCATTCTCTTTCTCTCTCTCCTCTTTTCCCTTTGGTAAATGAAGTGATTTACAAATATGTTACAGAATAGAGACGATCGAACAACCGAAAATCTTAGGTTCGATCGAACTCGAACCTTGCGGGACCTTCCTCATTTGATTCCTGATGCCTTCCTGGTCCGTGGGGAAGGAGGAGACAGCCCGGGTACTGCCTGGAATTTCAAGATACAGCCTATTACCTAGGCTGTATTCCGGAATTCCAGGCGGTACCCGGGCTGTCTCCTCCTCCCCCACAGACCGGGAAGGCATCAGGAATCAAATGCAGAAGGTCCCGTAAGGTTCAAGTTTGATCGAACCTAAAATTTTCGGCTGTTCGATCATCTCTTTTACAGATCACATATACTATCAAATGGAGGAGAGCTGAAACAACAATGGTCATTTTACTCGAGAAATCAGTGGTGGTCCAGGATCACTTTCTCAACCAATATGTTCTGTTATTAAACCTGTTTACAAGGCCATTTGGATTGTCTATGGTAATGTAAATATATCTGTGGTAATAGTATAGACTGGGCTTTGTTTGTCAGGGCATTATTTCAGCTCTGTTACTTTAATGGAGCGAGCCCTTTAATACTTTCTTCTTTTGCCATAGATATAGAAAATAAAGGACTTGTCTATCAAACTTAGTACTCAGTAGGCAGCACCACAGCTACCGGATCCAAAATGAAAAAAAAAAAAGAAATGCAATCATTCTGAGCCTAGCTGATTTGCAATACATTCAGCCATTTCTTTCCTAAAACGGATATTAAGAGAAGAGGCTTAAATTAAATGAAAAAGAGAAAGGCAGTTCTAAAATGTAACTTGCAAGGTAATGATCAGATAAAGCTGGATTCGTTTTATGAATTTTAACTGGAGACTGGTAAGTTTTTTGGCTCATGTGAAGTCGCTACTGACTGAAAAATAAAACAGCAAATTAGCAGCGTAATATAAGAACAGAAACTTGTAAAGTAAATTAGAAAATCTAAAAAAGAAAAATTACGTATAAATCTTCATATCATATATATAAAACTATAAAATGAATTGCCTGGCACTCAAAATATATGTCTTGGTTATTTCAATGTGGAGAGTCCATAAACACTGTATAGGGCTCAGTGTTATTGTACTTCCTTTCCTAGATTTTTTTAGGACCATGCCAGGATGGAGGTATATGATTCTGCTTACTTCTCACATATATAGTCAATCAATAATTTTTTTAAATAAAACTTGAGAAGAGAGTCCTACAAAGGTATGGGTTGCTGCTTTGGTCACCATGCACGTGCATGTTTTTACATACTGTAGAAGCCTAAGACCATGGCTTTAGGGTTGTGGGAAATGGTTTGTTTGAGTTTAGATAAAACGCGACTGCTTTCTGTCACAAACAGTGCCACCCTTATCTAAATGTTGCGTACTTGTAACCAATTCACATAAATGGAGCTGAGCCTTAATAGCAAACACAACCCATGGACAGATGAGGCGTTTGTGAAAAAAAGATGTCATTTGTTTTGTTGAACCTGGACAACCCCTTTAACAGAGAAAGAAAGGTGGCTTGCAATGTTTTGACCACGACTTATCTCCAAAACACCTAAAAAAACAATAGTTATGTCCTTGTTTTCCCTTTTTAGTTGTTTCACCCCTTTCTCTAATGGCCCTATTCCATGAGTCGTTTGGAGGAGCAAACGAGCGCTATTAGCGCTTGTTTGCTCCTCGTTCCTCACTCGCTGCCCCCGCTATTCAACGCGGCGGCAGCGAGCGGGTGAGTGCGGGAGGGGCGGCGGGGAGCTGCTGGGGGGCTGCCCGGGGGATCGCTGATCGTCCGGGCAGCCCATAGGATACAGCAGCGCCTGCTGCCGATGCTCCTATTCAACGGAGCGACGGCAGCAGATCGCTGCTATATCAGTCGCTTGTTTTTCAACATGAACGATGTCGGCTGATCGTTGCACTCTATTTCACGGGATGAATATCGTTCGTAGCGGCCGATATCGGCCGAATACGAACGATATTGCTCCTCTAAACGACCCGTGGAATAGGGCCATTAGAGTGACTTTTTTTGTTTATTAAATTGAAAAACCTTTTTTTTTTAATCTATCTATATTTTCTATCTATGGAGTTGTGTGTGGGCTCATTGTTGGTGTGGTCAACTGTACTTTTTTATTCGTATCATTTTGGGGTTGATGGAACTTTTTGATTACATGTTTTGTGGAATGTGACGTGGCCAAAATATGCAATTCTGGTTTTATTTATGTGGAGTTTTGTATATCATGTTCAAGAAAATCTAGAAACACATGGATCCACTGTGTGAAAACAAATAAAGTTAAAGTTCCTCTTTATTCATCTTTGTTCACTGTATAGAATTTGGTGTTTTATAGAAGTTAGACTTTTTGGTGCCAAAGATTTGCAGAAACCCTGCAGTCAGGTAGAGGGTAGACGCGACAGGTTTCATGAAGGTAAAGAAAACACAATTTCCTCTAAATTAAAGCAACTCTGTACCCACAATCTGACCCCCCAAATCACTTCAGATAGCTGCTTTTAATCCAAGATCTGTCCTGGGGTCTGTTCGGCAGGTGATGCAGTTATTGTCGTAAAAAACAACTTTTAAACTTGCAGCCCCATGCCCAACGGGAGTATCTGTGCCCTAACTTTGCACCACCCCTCTGTCCTTCCTTCCCACCCTCCTCATCATTAGGAATGCCACTGGAACATTTACTCCTGTCTGAACATTGCACAGGTGCATAATGATCCAGCCCATGTTCAGTATTCACACAGGTGGGGAGCATTTCTGGAGCATTCCTAATCATAAGGAGGGTGGGGAAGAGGGACAGAGAGGTTGTGCCAGCCTAATGCATATACAATCTAAGCCCCGACCGTTGGGCACGGGGCTGCCAGTTTAAAAGTTGTTTTTTAGGACAATAACTGAATCACCTGCCAAACGGACCCCAGGACAGATCTTGGATTAAAAGCAGCTATGTGAAGGTACAAGTGGTTTGGAAGGGGGGGGGGGTCAGATTGTGGGTACAGATTCGCTTTAGGAATGAGATGAATATTCTTCCCTGGTCAAAAAATGACCATTCCAATCTGCTTAAAATTAAATATAGGTTTAAATCAATAACAACCAAGCACTGTACATGTTGCCTGGATGTGGGCTTTAATGATGTCATTGGAAATGTATGTTGTAGGATTAAAGCTTCGGTAATCTAGTAGGAGAAGGGTGGGAACTTGGCTATCAGGGACAACCAGAGACCTTGAGGAAAAGACAGAATGGGGTTTTATTGCTTTTTGCTTCTCTTACAGCCTAGAAAGAACAAAATTGGCATCATGTAGTGAACAGAGGCAGCAGTTATATCATTGCATTTATTGTAATCCACTCTGGCAGTCACTAATGTCATGACAGGGAACATTTCTTTGAAGTTAGGGTATGTTAACACTGAGCAAATGGGGCGGAATTCCGTGACGGAACTCTCCGCCACAGAATTCTACCTGCTTCAGTGTCAGGCCACATGTCTATAAGAGGGCCTGCGCGCCTCTGCTCTCCTCAGCTCAAAGAATTGATATGCACATCATTACTTGAAATAGCGATGCATGGTCAATGGCTGATGACTGTGTAAAAAAAACAAATAAATTAACTTTATACATTTCCACACTCCGCTGATGTTTTTCTCATATCTGCCCACTCCCTGCTGCTGCTGCTGCAGCTAAAGTTTCTACACCGGTCTGTAATACGACCCTAAGAAGCTTTTGTGCTAAACCTGGAGAGATCTTAGTCACCAAACATCCAATTTAAATTGGGTCCAAAGAACTTTGCTAAAATTTTTCACTATGATTAAAAAAAGAAGAGAGAAATCAAGAGAGAGAGAGAGAGAGAGAGAGAGAGAGAGAGAGAGAGAGAGAGAGGGGAATAAGCAATAGTTTAAAAAAAAATAATAAAATACAAAAGCCATCACCATAGCTTTTGCCTTCAAGTATATATCAAGACAACGGAAACAAAACAAGGACGCTATTTGAATGGAAATTTACATAAAAATATAAAATAAAAAATAACTTAACTTCATGGACACAATATAACTATAAAACTCTAAAAAGGTTAAAAAACTGTTTTGCAAAAACTGCCCAATGTGTTACAAAAAAACTTTCAGTAGCCCAGGGTGAAAAAAAAGAAAGATTGAGAACCACATATGCAAAAATGCTGAAAAAAGGTGTACTCATTTAGAACCAGATCACACTGGTTATTACATGGTTAAACTTTAACTTCCTAATTCTATCTTCACCGCTGCCTTTTGCCTTCTGTTGCTATCTGCTTGGTATCGAAATAAAGGGAAATCCAAATAACCAATATACAATGGGAATAAAAGAGGGAGAATGTTTTTGGCAGGTTTTTGTTTCATGGCGGCACATATAAAGTTACTGTGCTGTTAATGTAAAGACAAAGAACATTTAAATGCCGCTCATTAAGGAAAGATTAAAAATTGGAGGGAGCAGCAATTTTTTATAAGGCTCATAAACAACCACTGAGTATTTAATAAGCAAATTGAAAATAAAAGTAAAGCACAGTGTTTATTGTAGTGGAATTGTTACGGCTGAGCGAACGAAACAAGGTAAAGCACATGGAGAGCCATCTCAGCTAGTCGCCTCTGAATTGAGACTGTGAGAGGAACGACATTACACCCCTGGTCCTCAGGCAGATCTATGTCATTAGGTATAAGGACATTCAAGTCATCAAGTCACAAAAACACTTACCTGGATAAATTGCAACGCCATCTTCAACCACTGGCAGCTCACACACCAGATCTCCATTTCCATGATGTTTGGATAACCACCTGTTTGCTTCAAATGTATATGTTTTTCCATCTTTCATTTTTTGTAGAATTGTCTAAAAAGATAGATTAACCATTTTTTGGACATTATTAACATAATTATTTATTTTTATTGTATTTATAGATCGGCCATGTGTGAGGGATCAATTAGAAATAGCAAAGGGAGAGGACAATGTGGAAATGGTTGCAGCTAATGTCTTCTCTCTAGAGCAGGGAGGGCAAATTCACAGCCCACCAGCTGTTAAAAAGCTACAATTGCCATAAGGACTGGACAGTCGAAGCTTTAGGGCCAGTTCACAATGAAGAATCAGCGCTGAAAATATAGTGCGGAGTCAAACTTCATTGAGTTTAATGGAATTTGCGCTCTGCAGTTCACACAGCGGAATTAAATCAATGAATTTGATTAAATGAAAAATGAATTTGTGCGGAATTCTGCCAGAGGTGATTTCAGGGGGAACACTTTCCTTGCAGATTCCTCCCGGAATAATTCATTCATTTCTTTTCAATTCTGTGAGAATGCTTCCCACCCGGAACACTTTCCTCACTGATTCAGCGCTGATTCCTCAGTGTGAACTGGCCCTTAGATGGGAATTACAGATAGAAAATGATAAAATTTGTAGTTTTGCAACAGCTGGATACCCCTGATCTAGGGTTTAGTAACTCAGATACTGTTTGTAAGCAGATTAGCTTATTGTGTTTGAAGTTGGTTCCGGTGACATTGTAGTAACCCTTGTGTGTGGTTTGTAGCTTTTTTCTGTAACTCGCTCCTCATTCAAGCAATAGCAGCACCAGAGGGACTCTTATTAAAATGTGCCCCTGTCATAAGCCATAGGGGAAGATTGTCTCTTTTTCCTGGCGTACGGCAGCAGTGTCACCTGATGGGAGGAGGGGGTTGGGGGCGGCAAGGCCTGTGCCAGGTGCAGGGTAGAATGGGTTTACCAGTGTACGTCTTGTACGTCTTGCCATCTTGTGTGTCTTTTTCTCCCCATTGTTTAGAAACCAACAAACTTTATACCCAGCCTTATAAAAACATCTCTCCTTTCTTCCAGAAACAGCTCATTTCCATTTAAGTGAATAGAGCTGAACTGTAATACCACACACAACCTAGGGACAGAGGTGGTGCTATTCTTGCGAGAAAGTAGCTGTGCTTTTACTAACCCTGAATAATCGCTTTAAAACCACTAACCACCGTAATTGTTCTTGGAAAAGGTTAAAGTAGAGAATTTCCCATTCTCGATATTTGCCCATGTTTGTATGTTGCTTTAAAGGAGAACACAACTTTACCCCTGGGCAGTGTGTCACACACGATTTAAGCTACTTCTCCATCCAAATGTGTGGGGTTAATGTTACGTTTCTCTTTGAAGATTACAAGCCATTTAGCGTGAAAAATCTGAAATCAAAGGACATCTGGAAAATCCTTTTATAATTCATTCATTTGAAGTATGAAAACGGTGAGGTCCCCGACAGAGCTGGGCACCAGAACAAAGCAGAATCTCCAGAGCAGACAGTGCCATAGTAATGCCACCCCAGCACGAAGAGTGGAAGGGCCAGCAAAGACATTATGGTCACCAAGTGCACAAGTTGCTACTGTAAAAGTGGTGGAAATGGAACAATGCTGCATCCGGTGAGGCCGCATTGTTGCATGTGTTTGGCACTTTTGGGGGGTATTTAATGCCCCATCATGGTATGTGGTGTTATTGGGTAGGAATATTGTGCTACGTAATATATTCACTATGTGGTGGTATTTGGTTGGTGTTGGTGTTGCTGGATCTAATACCATCACAATGGTATTTATCATGATAATAAAATCTGTGGCCCTAGAACTGCCATGGATTGGCTGGTAAGGCCTTTCTTCCTTAATGCCACTCGGTGAATGCTTTAGATCAGTTTCCCTGAGTAAAAACCTATATACTATTCATAAATATGCAAATTTTAAATAATTTCAATTTTTGACTCTTATGTCTGATGTTCATTATCGTTGGCATTGACTGCATCAACCATCTATCATTCCAAGAATCGCAGATGAAAGCACTTAGATCTTTTCCAGGCAGAATATCTATTGTATGAGTACATGCAAAATAACACATTAAAGCTCAATGAGTACAGAACTTTGTGTTAAGATGTCTGCTGCAGACAGTGAGTGGAAAGACAAGAGAATAGTGAGGGGGTACTTTCAGTGATCAGCACATTAAAGACGGCGGTGACAGTTCTCTTGGTTGCTGTAGCAGCCTCCAGCACAGATAGAGATGAATGCTGCAAGTGACATGCAGGAGTCTATGGGAGATCTATTCATTACCTAATAAACACAAAGCTGTACTGTCTGTAGTACACAAATACAAAGTAGCTTGAGATGAGAATCAAAAGCATGTCTGTGAAAGAATAATATTCTAAATTTAAAGATTCTGTCATATAAAAATAACTTTTGACTTGTCAAAGTTTATTGATTGCAGCGGATCTCACTGCTGAGACCGGCTGTGATTAGGAGATATAGCCGGAGAGAGAGTGCAGCAGCATCTCGATCTGCTCTCTGGCCACACACTAATTCCAACAATGTAGCCTCATTGTCAGAAATAGCCATTACGGAGATACGGCTGGGAAACAGATGGCTCTGCTATCCCCAGCTAAATCTCCTGATCACAATGGGTCTTAGCAGTGAGAACCTCTGCAAGCAATAACTACTGATATGGCTGATGATAGTGACTCTTTACGCAAGTTGTTGAGTCCAAAAATAAGAGTTTTGGTTCCTGTTTTTAGGGAAATTATGTATATTTGCCTTTTCTGTTCTACCTATTATTTTCTATGAATATCGACCCATACTTTCTCACTAAAGATGGGAACTGAGGCAACATCAGTGGGCATCCCAGTAGTAAGACTAACAACCAATCACACTTGATATTCCTAACTGATGGCATACAATTTATTAAAAACCATTATTAGAGAACCAAGTAGCTGATAGCAGTAGGGTTCATTTTAATTGTGGTCTATGGGTTAGTAGAATTATAGCAAAACCAGAATTATGTAGTTTTTGTTGTTTCTCTATTATTAGTTGTTTTTTTTAGGCTATGTTCACACAACATACTTTTTTTTTATGACAAGAACGACCATTGTTTATAATTAAAACAATGGTTGTTCTTGTAAAAAAAAATGCTGCACTGAAGTAATTGCAAACAACAGCTATAGTTCACACAATGTATTGAACAATTGACACGTCAATTATTTCAGGCTGTTCTGCATTGATTTTAATGTTGTTCGTACAATGTGTGAACTAAGCCTAAAGCTGAAAAAAAATTGCTTTGCATCATCATATTCTGATCCCTATAGTTTTTTTTTTAAAGTCTTTCTATTGTGTTCTGTAATCTGTAATTTTTATTGGTACCATGTTTGATCAATCTTAGAGATAATGGAATTTTAAATTTTTCTAAAATAAATTTGTCCAAATCTAAATTCCTTAGCCCCGCCAACAACACCACAGTTTACCCCGCCCCCTTGAAGACCATTGGAACAGGCTGGTCGAGAGGTCTAGACCCCACCCCCTTTACGCCAGCCAACCAATGGGCATCAAGGGGACCAACGGTGTCTTTGTGGGCGGGGCTAAGTGGCGCTAGTGCCGTGAGGTCACGCCCACTTAATACAATCTGCAGTTGATAAAAGGACACTTTTTACTTGAACAAGCACCATGACGTACGATATGAAATAAGGTATGAAAAACGCTAAATTTACCCTTTACACCTGTGTAGAGATGTCAGAATGCACAAAGGGGGTGACAGTGTCACTTTAAATGGGATCTCCATCTACATATAAATATACTTGGAGAAGACCTTGAAGATATTTTTAAAGGATTAGTCACAAGAAGGTGATGTTAAATATTTGGTTTGCTCAGTTCAGCAATTTTATACAGTAAGTAAAGGTCGACAATTCTAAGCTGTATAGTATTGTATAAGTACTGTGCGAGTCCTCAGTATGCAGTACTTCTACATCTCATCTATAATGTCCATGACAAGACAAACAATCACATAGGAGAGACTGTGGATAATAGTAATCTGCTTCAAGCATCTTCAAGGACTAACTAAAAAGTCCAGGCTTTGGTCGGGTTATCGGAGTGTATGTGTAGGCATCATGGGAGGATAATAGGCAGAAAAGCGGGTAGTAACAGAGGTGATACCATTGTCCATTAACTCAGGTTGGCAACAGTCATGGCATTAAATCTATACCAAGGGAATTGGCAGAAAACGGAAGCTAGTCAGTAAGCAGGACAGAAAATGGGATTGTCTGAGGCTCAATATATATAACAAGTCCATCAGACACAAGGAAAGAACAAACAAGGTGAAGAATGGTATTATTCTCTATATGGGAAACATGAATGTCATACAAGAATGACACTGAGAACATGAATGTCATACAAGAATGACACTGAGAACATGAATGTCATACAAGAAGGACACTGAGAACATGAATGTCATACAAGAATGACACTGAGAACATGAATGTCATACAAGAATGACACTGAGCTCGTTGAGTTGACCATGGAAAATGTGCTTTTATTTGATGCGATTATAAATGTCTCCCAATAGAAAAATAAAGTATTGGAATTGTACTGTACATTTCGAGGTTATCCAACTGCATAGAAGATGTACATTATATTTTGACAAAATATTTGCACCTTTAGGCTATGTTCACACTACGTATGAAACCGGCCATTCCGTGACCCCGGCTGGGTCACGGAATGGCTGGTCTCTGGCCGGATCATCTCGGCCAGTACTTAAGTACCGGCCGGATGATCTTTCCGGCCGCAGGGCTCTGATGCGGGCGCATCAGCGCGCACCCGCATCAGAGCTTACCATAGCCCACAGCCGGAGCCTCTCGCTTCACTGTGTGAACTGACAGGTCTTTCTGTGGCCGGAAATCACTGATTCCGGCCGCAGAAAACTGACCTGTCAGTTTTTTCCGGTGCCGCACAGATCCCGGCCGAAGTGTATACGATGTGTGTACGCTCCGGCTGGGATCCAATTGCACACAAGGCTATGTTCCACCCCGCAAAACTACAGCCGTAGTTCTGTGGCGAGAACTACGGCCGTAGTTTTACGTAATGTGAACATAGCCTTAACATAAAACTAGGTTCACACGCTGCGTTTTTAAATGTTTTTAGCAAGTATGTTTTACGTTTTATTGTAATTCTATGTGCTAGTTAACCCCTTCAGGACCGGGCTAATTTTCATTTTTGCGTTTTCTTTTTTTTTTCTTTTCGTGCTTAAACGGCCATAGCGCTTGCATTTTTTTTTACCTACAGACCCAAATAAGCCCTTATTTTTTGTGCCAATAATTGTACTTTACAATGGCAGACTTATTTTTTCTATAAAGTATACTGTGAAACCAGAAAAAATTTATTTGTGCAGTGAAATGGAAAAAAGGGATTTTTTTTTATTTTGGGTGGGGGTGTTTACGCTATTCATTCTGTAGTAAAACTGACATGTTATATATGTTCCTTAAGTCAGTAGGATTACACCTATATGTAATTTATATTACTTTTATTTCATCTGCTTTAAAAAAAACTAAATGTGTTTAAAATTGCTCTATTCCCAGCCTTACCACACTTTTATCCTTTGGTCTATGGGGCTGTGTGAGGTGGCATTTTTTGCGCTATGATCTGTTTTTTCTCTTGCTTGCGTATATGCGACTTTTTGATCACTTTTTATTAAATTTTTTCTGGATTTGATGTGACAAAAAATGTGCAATTTTGCATTGGCGGGTTTTTGTGCTGACGCCATATACCGTGCGAGATCAGGAATGTCACAATTTAATATTTACATTTTTTTCTATTGGTACTTTATATATTAATGAAAAAATGCGGTTCTCCAGATTGGTGTCGGCTAAGAAATTAAATGAAAGAAACATGTATATAAAGAAGAAATTCTGATAATTTATGTAGCTTTGTGGTGAATTCAGTATGTAATTTATGAATTATGATAATAAAAAAAGCATAACTGTCGTGCAAAAGAATTTTTAAAACTATGTGGTGACTGGGCAATTCTAGTGCTCTCACTGCTGATATTGGGCCCCTGAGAGTCCCTTTCAATGTTCACATCTATATTTTCTTCTATCCATTTTGGAAGGGGGAAGGCAGAGCTAGAACACATACATGGATTTCCTTTCCCTTACTTATCTAGCCAATCACAGCACAGCACATACTCCTCTCTGCTCTATCATGATATAGCACTGATGAGTCCACTGGACTGAACAGAGTCACTGTGCTGAGCTAATAATTTACACAGTACAGCACTATTTGTTTCCTGGAATGGAGGAGGATTTACTGATGCACTGGATCTACAAGGTGTTATGTAAACAAAAAATGAAAGAAACATCAGCATCAGGATCACAGCAAGGAAAGAGTTACACTCAGCATTGAGCTGATACTGTTGGGGGGGGGAGTACACAACAGCACTGTGGACATACAGCAGTATATATACTGGTATTAACACAAGGCTCAACTGCTTAGAACATTTTGGGTGGGGAGAGATGATAGGGAAGCCTTGATTTACATTTTAGGACAAGAGTGGATCTTCTTCAGCAGCTAGACAGGCTTGCAGATAACACAACCCATGCTTTCTCAGTTTTACCCCCAAAACATGTAAAAAAATGCTGATTGTTTAGAAAATTGTGCAGCTGTTTATAACCTATTATAGAAAACAGACACAGAACCGCTATCATGGGGTTTTAGCTGCTGCTCTGCGTGTTCTTACTGTTACTTTTAAGGTTGATTTGGTGCTGATCACCAGTGTGGAATGTGAAGAATTAGATCCCAGTGGAAATATTCCCAGTGGGAATTTTCATATAATAAATCTTTGAATAATTTATATTACCAGTAGTAAACATAGAGAAGACTAGAGAATTATATGTGCAGTACAGAATCAGCAAGCAATACTGTATTCAGGCAGGCGGCAGTCGCTCACAACATTGTAAGGAAAATAAGATGAGGAAAGGGCTCAAAAATCAAATCAGATCGGTAATGAAAAAGCAGACAGGTCAGACAGTTCAATCCTGCAACTATATGGTAAACCTTGATCAGACACTAGAAAGGAGACCTGCACACAACACAAAGGGGAAGGTGCAAACATGCATTATTAATAATCTGTGTGCTGGCCTTATAAACACCACGGACACCTTTGTGCCTACAGGATAGAGACTGAGCCATCAGCTGTCAGATGAAATGGCACCGAGCAAGCTGCAGTGTATATACATATAAGCAGCAAAAGCCAAACAGTAGAACATTTTTAATCAAAATCATAAGCTAAACTTTTATTTATAAAAGTACATGCAGTGCAATTAGGGTCTAATGCTGGGCGTGAACAGCAAAGACATAAAGCAGAGCACAGGTAGATTCCAATGGAGAGAAAAACTCATCTGGGTACTGACAGGGACGGACCCCATTGATTTCAATAGCCTGAGTGGAGCCAGCCACTGACTACATTCAGATAATTTCCTAAGACTACTGTCAGGAATGGACCTTTGTGCTCCTCAGTTTGGGTTGTGCGGTGCAGAAGGCACTGAACATGGTCTGAACAGGGTTCTGTTTTTATTTGTTCAGCCCCACCCGCTTTGCCTCTCAGCCTCCTGGCAATGCAAGAGTTACTCTGCTAGCTTGATTCCTGCAGCTGAGCAGTATGCTATTTCCATTGACTGACATATGCCTTTGCCAGTCAGGGTCTTTGTGGATCTGAGTGCCAGTGTAATAGGGATCTGGACTGGGCACCTGGTCCCCATAAGTAGTCAGCATGGCCAGTAGCAAGTTGCTGGCTATTAGCACAGCCTAGGCTAAGCATATTTTCTCTTTTATCTGCTGTGTGTATCTCTGACCTTTGCCTGTTCCCTCACTATCCTGTCTGCCACTTGCCCTGACTTATTGCTCGTTCTCTTTTACCCGATTTATCTGCCAATTTTGTATTTTTGCTGCCCACCGTTATTGTTGACCCGAATTGTTGACCTTGGATTTATTGTTTTGTTTGTCAGGGACAGTGGGTGGGTTCAGCTTAGGGCTCACTGTCCTTGTCTTGTCTGACTGCATCTTGCCATACCTGACACTGACAACTATACAAGATGCAAAAGTGTGGTCTTCAGTGTTAAAGATGAATAAATAATACAATAGAGACTTGAGGTAGTATTGAGAAAAGAAGCTTGTGTGCAAGGGTAGTTTAGGGGGCCGGATAGTAGCCCTTGTCTAAATAGTAACAGTACTCTGCCAGGATGCCTGCTGAATAGGATACTGGAAAAGAAAATCCTCATACTCACATTAAGATATGTCTGAAGATATCTGACCGCCTTCTGCCTACACTAGTTCGGAGACCGCCAAGTGAGGTAGTATGAGTCCCGGGTCTCTGTCTCTAGGTTGAGCTAACTAGTGAAGATTTACCCAAATAGTCGAGCGTAGTGTCAGTAAAGTACTTCAGCTGAGTGCATCTTTGCTTTACTGGGGATCAGTCCCTCTTCCTCTTCTTAGGGGAAGACTGTCCTGACTGACTTCTGGTTACCTGCCCTCTAGTGCTTAGCACTGCATATGGGATGTTAGACTCTCATAGAACAGGATCAGAACTGAACTAAACTGCCCTGCATTGCACACAGGAAAACCTCTATCCTATATAGGGTCATGTGACAAGAATACAATAGGATAGAGAGCAGAAGAGTGTAGAGTGTCTGCACCTGTGACTGGTTAAACATAACACAGTTAGGCTAACCCTTTACACACACTGCAGCTGTGCACTAGGGAGAGTGAGACACCTAGTGGCTGGAGTAAAAATCACAGCTGACAGCACTTGGTGTGACACCTGAGAGAGTTACATTCTGACAGGCGGTGAAAACTTAGTGACCCCTGTACTGGGATACTACAGTTAGGTATCTTGTGGATCCTCTTTAACATTTATATGCAATTTTCGGTACAGTACATACATACAGCATTGACATAAACTAGATAGAATAAATCCATGCCGCATGAGTGCGTCACATTCCTATAAAGGACACACTTAGCATTAGACTGTGGGCATCTCCTTCAGCCTAAAATAAGACATCTACAGGAAAGACGCAGAGAATCAGAGAACTACTGATAAGAGAACAGACAAATTACAACTATTGTTCTAATTCCCATTCCTGAGATGTTTAATATTCACAGTACTTTCCCTCTGTGGCCAAACCATCCAGATAGCTCAGAAAAAAAAATGCAGAAGGAAACAGCTCACCACGCAGCATGTGCTCATGTGGTCAAAGCCATTTCTACCTACATAGAACAAAGAAAAACATTAGTGTGGTTTCAAAGGACTCCAAAAAATATAACATATATAAGAAGGTGTAGGTGAATCGATGGCTTATTGACTGTTTTTTTTTCTGCTTATTATACTATTATACTGCATTCAAGAGACAAATGAAAGGTACAGATATTATTTAAATTGTGCAGTGAGCAATGCTGAGGCCCTGACATCTCTGTGATGTGGCTGGAGAGGCCCTTGCAGAAAAGGATTAGGCACTGAACTGAACCATGGCCATATGTTATAATTCACCAGAAAGGTGTGCAGGTTCTGTAATCTCAAAGAAAGAGAGAGAGAGAAAGCAGAGCAAGAAACGATGAGCTCATCGCTACAGAGTCATTACCTTTTACTAACACCAGAGACATCTAGTGGTCACTTCTGTAATTACCACTGTTCACTCCAATATAATAGTGTTTATTTATATAGCGCCAAAAAATCCTGCAGCGCTTTACAATTCTGAGGCTACAGAAGCAGACAGTCAGACATTACAGAATTGCACATTAATTATTGACACAAGAGAAGTGAAAGCTCACAAGACCTTACAATCTATGAGGAATAGAGTTGACAAAATACTGATTGATATCATGGTATGGCCATCGTATATAAATAGTGGTGTGCACATATAGAAAGATGAGCCAGTTGCCAATCTGTGTGTGCAGATACAAAGTGCATGGATCATAGAGGGACACATCTGACTGAAAGGTGAGAGGTGCTAGCCATATAGTCACTATTATAAGCCTGCCTATAGAGATGAGTCTTTAGGGCTAGCCATATAGTCACTATTATAAGCCTGCCTATAGAGATGAGTCTTTAGGGCTAGCCATATAGTCACTATTATAAGCCTGCCTATAGAGATGAGTCTTTAGGGCTAGCCATATAGTCACTATTATAAGCCTGCCTATAGAGATGAGTCTTTAGGGCTAGCCATATAGTCACTATTATAAGCCTGCCTATAGAGATGAGTCTTTAGGGCTAGCCATATAGTCACTATTATAAGCCTGCCTATAGAGATCAGTCTTTAGGGCTAGCCATATAGTCACTATTATAAGCCTGCCTATAGAGATGAGTCTTTAGGGCTAGCCATATAGTCACTATTATAAGCCTGCCTATAGAGATGAGTCTTTAGGGAAGACTTACTAGAACTAGTGCTACACAAGCAAAGTATTGGAAACAAGAATGAGAGGTTTGGATTATTGAAGATTATAGTTTTGAATCATTGGCAGAACATAGACAGGGGGTAGGGTAATAGAGATGAGGGAGAAGATGGGTAACCAGTGCAGTGACTGGTACAGGGGGAGGCATAAGTGTAAGAGAGGAAGATGAACCTGGCTGCTGCATTTTGAATGGACTGAGAAGAGTTTAGAGAAGGGAAGATTGATAAGTGATGTAGCACAGTAGTCCAGACTAGATGACTATACGTCTCTGGAAATATTCCCATATAAACTGATTTCCTAACTGGTTTCTGAAGGGATCTTGCGATCAGGAATTGCTGTGTATCCCCAGAGTAAAATCTCCTGAGGCATCGGCCCTATTGCTAGGTGGCTGTCCCTTTTCTAGAGTAAATGAATTATGCAGAACCTAAATTCCTACAAACTCTTTTATAATGTAGGGAGTAGAGAATAAGAAGAAGCTTAGAACCATGATTATATAGATTTAAGCTGACTGAACGTGACATGAGTTGTCAGATAGAGAAATAACCTGGTGGAGTGCAGGCAGAGAATTTATTTTACTCCTGTGCATTAATCAGCCGGCAGAGTAATGACAATTTTACAGCAGATGATAGTCTGCAAATGAGACCTGCACAATAGACTGTCATAAAACAGTCTATTACCCTCTCATGCAAGACACAATGATAGTAGGTAAGCCCTGGCTGCCCTGCTGGATTTTCTTAGAGATCCCTGGTGATTTTTATGTTTCCTAAGTGCATTACCTTCAAGCAGAAGTATAGCTTAGTCACATTACAAGATACTGAAATGTGCTTAAACACAACAAGGGAATGAATAAAAAAGTGCCCGATTCTTATCATAGATTAGACATTCTAAATGTCCACCAGATTGTTTAATACGGTACTCTGGTGCCTCTTTAGATGGTCTAGTTTAAGTTTTTGCCACCTTTAAAGGGGTTGACCAGCAAAAATATTTTTCTTTCAAATCAACTGGTTTCAGAAAATTATACAGATTTGTAATTTACTTCTATTTAAAAAATCTCATCCTTCCATACTTATCAGCTGCTGTATGTCCTGCAGGAAATGGTGTTCTCTTTTCAGTCTGACACAGCACCCTTCTTTTATACTAAACACTCCCATTTTTTTTTTTTGTTAAACTCTACCTATTTATTGTACAGAGTACAAAACTCTATTTTTCTAGTTTGTTTAAAAGATCTAATGAGCAAAGATGTTGCACCAAATTCTGTAGGTCAAACGATTTATTTATTCCCCACAATCTGTGACGCTTATAAAAATCGCCATTTTTTGATAAAGATTGCAAAAATGTAGCATAAATCCTTTAGGGATTCTCTACGCAATCAAGAGGACATAGGATACTCATAATTGTGATCGGTGGAGGTCCCAGGTCACCCATTTATCAGGTGATAACTTGTAGTTTTGCAACAGCTGGAGGGCTGCGAGTTTGAGACCCCTGCTGTAAATAGTTCCTGCAGGATGGGCTCTCCATTTAAAGCAAGAAGAAGCAGAGAGGGTCATGAATACCATCAGAACAACAGCGGAGGGGCACTCTAAGAAATGATTATGGGTTTGTTTGTTTTTTTTCACAGCACCTGGGAGCATTAGTAAAGGGAAAAATGTTTGTTCACAGAAAACCTTCACAGTATAAAACACAAAGCCTACTCTAAGGGGGTGATTAATCAAAGGGTGTACAATTTAGACTGGTGCAAACTGGCCACAGCAACCAATCACAGCTCAGCCTTCATTTTACCACAGCTAAAAGCTGAGCTGTGATTGGTTGCTGCGAACAATTTGCACCAGTCTAAATTTTACACCCTTTCATAAATCTGGGCCTAAGTATAAGTGACCGCATACTCATGTGTATTGATAAAAAACAAAAATAGAAACTTAGAAGATTGTCAGCAGAAAAAGCCCCCCTGGTCCATCTAGTCTGCCCTTTTAGTATTTCCCTTTTTATTATCTTAGGATATATATATATATATATATATATATATATATACCACGCAGGTTTACATTGTTTTGTTGTAGATTTACCTACCACATCTGCTGGACGTTTGTTCCAAGCATCTACTACTCTTTCAGTAAAGTAATATTTTCTCATGTTGCTTCTAATCTTTCCCTCAACTAACCCCTCACTGTGTCCTCTTGTTCTTGTTCTCTTCCCTCCTGAACCTTATTTAGGCTAGGTTCACACTACGTATATGTCCGGCCGCATATTTTTCGCGGCCGGACATATACGTATGAAACTCTGGCCGGGACTTTACGCAAGTTGCGGCCGGATACGTACGGACCGCGAACTTACGCCCGTAGCGTACTTACGCTTCCCGAGCGCTCTTCGTAGCGATCTAACAGCGGTCTTTTACTTGGAAATCTTCGCCTAGCCCCGGACACCCCACAGAACCTTTTGGATCGGAACAAAAAGCTGGCAAAATGAACAAATCACCACTACGTACGGGACCGCATGTTACGCTACGGGCATAAGTTACGGCATTTCCGTCCCGAAACAATGGTCTGGTTCATTTTTTACGGCGCCGCATACGATCCGGGCGTAAGTTCGTACGTAGTGTGAACTGTGCGCCCGTAGATCGTATACTTTCCATTGTACGCAAACTACGTAAGTTTCCGGCCGCTTATTCACAGAACGCGTTACGGCCGGAAACTTACGTAGTGTGAACGTAGCCTTAGTCCTTTAACATACTTAAAGGTTTCCATCATGTCCCCACTTTCCCTTCTTTCCTCCAGACTATACAGATTCAAGTTCTTAAGTCTTTCCTGATATAAATCAAAACTACATTTCAGCAAGCAGTTTCAATGCACACTAAACTGCAAGACAGTATTGCCGAGTATCTCCTCACAGTGAAATCTGGTTACTAGGAAGTGCTCTTCTGCCTGTTTTCTAATTGCTTCCTCAAGCAAAGGGAATTCATTGACACCCTTCAAATTATCATCGGAGATTTATGGCATGTGGTAATCAAATGGACTGTACAAAATACAATAGAACATATGGCACCAAAAATCATGTGGGCATAATTAAAATGACTTAAGTTCTATTCCATTTTGATATTCCTAAAGTACACAGATTTAAAGCAACCAGATGGTATAATTTGTTATGCAAAGTGATTCTAGCGATCAAGCCGCAGAGATGTTACTCCAGTCACAAAGTAAACAAGTGAAGATAAATATTTGCTGAATGTCCCATCATAAGCAATTTGCTTTATAAAACAACAAATAGCATCTTATTACAGATACCCCCTGCATATGTGATCAAAGCAGCCGGGGAATACCGAGCAAAAGTCAAATCTGAGGTTTATGAAAAGGCTTGTAGTCATAGCCTGACAATGCCTGACAATACACACTGAAGAGCTCTTATGCTGTAAGCCATGATGGGCCATAATCACTCTGTATTTGTTACTACTCATCGCGCCATGTAAGTGGCCTCAATATAGAGCAGATGAAATCAATTAGCGATCTATTTGGCAATACACAGGACTGAGCATATATCCTATATGATTAATTCATACCAAGGTCTGGATAAGGACTAAAGGCCCTATTACACTGAACGATTATCGGCCAATATCGGCCATTACGGTCGATAATTGTCCCACGTAATAGAAGGCAACGATCAGCCGACATGAAAGATGTCCACTGATCACTGCAGTTGTTTGTCTTTCAACAGGTTGAAAGACAAATGACTGTGATAGCAGTGATCTGCTGCTGTCACTCCCTGAAATAGGAGCAGCGGCAGCAGATCGCTGTTATCTGCTATAGGCTGCTCAGACGATCTAACCGGACAATCACCCTGGCAGCCCCCCCGCAGCTCCCTGTGCCCCCCTGTACTTACCTGCTTGCTGCCCTCACGTGTAATAGTGGCAGCAGTGAGCAGGGACAAGGAGCAAACAAGCGCTCACAGCACTTGTTTGCTCCTCCAGTCGCTCCGTGTAAGAGGGGCTTAAAGTGTCACTGTCGTTTAAGTTTTCCTTTTTTTTTTTTTACAGAAATCAATAGTCCAGGCGATTTTAAGAAACTTTGTAATTGGGTTTATTAGCCGGAAAATGCATTTTTATCATGAAAAAACTGTTTGAAACTCTCCCCCCTGTTTTCATGGCTTGCTTATGGAGAGGGGAGGGGTGGAGAGAGATGAGGCACCAAAACAGGACAACAAAGAGTTAATCTACAGTTAATCACCCTATCTCTTCTGACAGTCAGCACTGACCTCTCGGACCTCTAAATACCGCTGTCACCCACCTCCATGTTGGGTAATCCTTTGTTCTCTGCTGCTGACTAACTCCCTCCTCCCCCCTCCCCTCTCTATAGAACAGACAGGGCTGTGTCTGATGCAAAAAGTCACAATTTCCTGATATTTTGCAGTGAATGGAAAAGAGGAAGGAGGAGGGGGGATCTGGGAAAAGGCTTTTTGAATGCAGATAATGGCATATTTGCCTAATAAACCCAATTACAAAGTTTCTTAAAATCACCTGCACTATTGATTTCTGCAAAAAAAAAAAAAAAAAACTACAGTCTGATAATGGTTTATATCTGGGGAATTCCCGTCATACTGCTATGACTTCATAAATAGACTTCCATGTTGCCACAACAAAAGAAGAAAAAGCT
This sequence comes from Dendropsophus ebraccatus, assembly GCF_027789765.1. Classification (NCBI taxonomy): domain Eukaryota; kingdom Metazoa; phylum Chordata; class Amphibia; order Anura; family Hylidae; genus Dendropsophus; species Dendropsophus ebraccatus. The sequence continues at coordinate 56,380,285 of NC_091455.1, forward strand.
GTATACTATAAGTAATGCACCTGTAAAATTGTGCTGTCTAGTTTTTGTCACAGTTCAGTTCAGTGTGTGTTGCAGGCTGTTTGAAGAATCTGGGTCAATGCAAACAATGCAATGGCATTCCTGCTCAGTGTAGCATAGAAAAAAAATAATATAGTCTAAAGGCATTCGATAAATCCTCAGTACTCACTAGTCATGTTTCTAGCAACTTTAGTTCACATTTCACTGTGGGTACAAACAGTGGGAGTAATACTGAGTAAGGCTATGTTCACACTACGTAAAAGTACAGTGTGTAACACTGCCTTATCTGCTACGGGATCCGGACCTGAGCATATACACATAGTATACGCTCCGCCCGGTATCACATATGACACCGCAAAGAACTGACATGTTAGTTTTCTGCGGCCGCAATTCAGTGAATTGCGGCCGCAGAAAGACCTGTCAGTTCACACAATGAAGCGAGCCGCATCAGCCACTTGCTTCGTGTGCTGTGTGAAGTTCTGATGTGGGTGTGCTGATGAGTCCGCATCAGAACACTGCAGCTGGGAAGATCTGCAGTACCGGGTGGGATGATCTTTGCAGAGACCGGCCGTTCCATGACCCGGCCGGGTTACGGAACAGCCATTCCAATACGTAGTGTGAACATAGCCTAATACTGAGCAGCCAATCTTGACCTTTCATGTTTTCCATTACTTTGTAGAAGCCTGATAGGAGATTGAGGGGGAGATTTATCAAACATGGTGTAAAGTGAAACTGCAAATTTCCAGCATTCTATATCTAAGAACGTGAAATCAGAACTTCTACAGGATGTCCAAGCCTAGTTTGAAGGAGTAGATGGCAACCTCTGTAGGCCATTGTCCTCTAGCTGTAAGGAATCCTCCCTGACCTGAGAGCTCTGGATCCTGACTTAATGGATGGGTCTACCCGCCTCAACCACTTTTCTAGGAAGTCCTGGGGATGCACCTGTCAGAGTCAGTCAGGACAAACTGTACATCAGAACTTGCCCAAATCTTTGGTGTACAAAGTCGGAAAACACCCACGCATCTTTTCAGAGAAACCGGACCTCCTTGTTGAGCAAAGTTCAACACTGACTACTGAATGTGGTGCAAAGCATGTACCCCATTTTTTGGGAGCAAGTGGCCCCATAAATCTGCTGGCCCATTGTCTTATATCTCATATGTGAACCTTTTGTCATTCCCTTCCTGTAAAAGACGTTATTTTTATAGCACATTTTGGTTTCATAGGATTTCACTGAGGGTTTGTTAGCATATTCTGTTCAGTAGTGAAGCTGTAGGGGTATGTTGACAAATATACCTTGTCGGCTCGAATAACTCATTTGTTGATTTTAAGGGTATGTGATAAGGATAGAAATTGCTGAGATGCGGGGACCGCATAGCGCTTTAGGAATACAGCACAAAGCTGACTTTCCCTCCATTCTTCAGACAAGAAAGGACTTAACCTGCTTAGGCAGTCAATGTGGAAGAGGGAATATAAAGTACGATTGTGCAGTGTTATTATCCCTGTGCTAGCTCTCCAATCCTTCATGGCAATAAGGCTGCTATTGTTCTGTAATCCAGGCTGCCAGAAGACATAGCTTTCATAAGCAATAAAAAAGAGCAGCACAGACTTTGTAGGCCCTGTGTATTTGTCAGGGGGTTGGCTAAGACAAAATATGACATATTCTCATAGATTAAACCTCCTCTGAGAATAATGGCCTCTTGCTTGCATTAGCTTGCATTGCTTGCATTAGCTTGCATAAACCCAGATACATAACACTAAAACCTTTCTCAAAGCAGATGAGTTACATATAAAAAGATCATTTCTTAAGATGAGCTAATGAAAAACACATGAAAAATAGTTTGGCTGTTTTGTAGTACAGAATATAAGGGATCGCTCTCTCTCAGGGTTGCCAGAACAGCTCAGTTGTCTCACCAAATCTCAATTCAGAAAGTATCCCAGCGCTGCATCTTGTTCATGCCTCTTATCTAGGAATATTCATGCAAGTCTAAAACTCTAGTATTCAGCATATAAAGTGATTATACACGCTACTACTTGCAGCGGATGAGTTCAGGGGGGGAGGGCGTGGAGCTGCCGGGGGTGGGGGGGTGTTGGGCTGCCCGGGTGATCACTAGATCGTCCAGGCAGCCCATAGCAGATTGCATCGGTCTGTTGCCGCCACTCTTATTCTACGGAGCAACGGCAGCAGATCGTTGCTATTAGTTGTTTGTCATTCAACATGTTGAAAGAAAAACGACAGCAACGATCAGCCAACATTGTTCATGTTTGCTGATCGTTGCCTTCTCAAGGCGTTACACAAGGCGTTTATCGGCCATAACGACCGATATCGTCCGAATATGGGCGATAATTGTTTTGTGTAATAGAACCTTAAAGGTAACCTGTCAGCTTTGATGCAGTGGCGGAGCCCGCCCGAACCCCCCCCCCCCCCGGTGGAGCCCAGCATACGTAACCCTCCCTAGAAGCCCTGCTCTTTGATCCGGTCCCTGGGCGGAGAAATCACGGCACGCAGTAGAGATGATTCCAATGTCAATAGAAAATGACCATTTTCTATAGATGCCAGACTCATCTCTACTGCTTTGCACAACGCGTGCGCTCAGCTTCGGGCTGTGAATTCTCCGACCAGGGACCGAATCCAGAAGTGGGACTTCTAGGGAGGGTTACGTATGCTGGGCTCCAACGGGGGGGTTGGGCGGTTTCCGCCACGACATCCCGGCTTACAGGTCCGTCTATTGCCAAGTGATTGAATAAAGCTTACCTATATTTTGCTACAATCGGTGAGTGCCTCCACTATCTACCTTGGAGTTAAATTACATTGACGACACTGTCTACTTTGTTGGGAGAGCACCACTTGCAGCAGTGAGTCCGGAGGACGGGACTTTGACTATTCCCAGGTTCTAAGCTCATCAAAAGTAGGGTCACCTGTGTTGGATTTATTTTTTTTGTTTTCTTTTAGTTTTTTAGTCTCCCTCTGGCATTCACCATGTCTCTAGAATTTGTCCCTGGAGGCATGTGTAATGTCAGACGGAGACATGGCGGTGGCAAGCTCATTCAGCTCAGCTCTGATGCACTCTGCCTTTGCTCCCCCCTGCGCCAAACCAGGAAATGAGAGTGGGGCATGGCAGTGCCGAGCTAAAAAAGGGGAGATGGGACAACCCCTTTAAGTAATTTGACAATCTTATATATGTGAAAGCTTACCTGTTTCAACTCCCATTCGTGATGATCTCCACTCCCATCATGTCCTATCCTGATTTTGTAAAGTGCCCCAATATTTGGTATTTCCACCTGAAAAGATTTAACATGTAAAGTAACTTAATATTCTGGTCAACATGTTCAAGTTAAATTGCAGATGACCTCAGTGTTTTGGGGAGGAGGGGGGGGGGGGGTTATTCTATTGAGATGCAGTGAGGTTTTGGGATGGCCCTAATTTTAGAAAAGCACATTGGTAAAATCAGATGTCTATCAACTCATATTCCTGTACTGATTTTCTTCTCCATGGACCTAATCACTTCCTGGTTGCCATGCAACAATACCCCCACCCCCTCTTGCATGCAGGCTCAGTGGAGGCTAACTGCTAGTAATTCCTGTAGATTGCAGGGGAACTGAGCATGTCTGGCCCACCCTAGTGGAGACTTAAAAACTCCAAAATTGCAGGGTTTGTGAAATTGCATGTTGCTTATTTATTATACAGATTGGTGGAGGTCACTGGGCACAGGATCCATCCCCACCTATAACATCTTTTGACATGTGTCTTTTTCTACCACTTTATCATAATGGTTATAATAAACAGATCTAAAGTTGAACTAAAAAATAAATGTTACGGTCCTTCCTGCATGTTGACTTACTTTAAATTCATCTTCCTGTCTGGGCTGAAAGAGATGTTTTTTGTTGGTTTTACCAAGGGTGATAGGACCTGTGGACCCCTTGCTTCCATACACCCACAGGATTACATTGGCTGACGTTCCAGCTCTTCCAGTCAATATGGACACTTTCCAGTCATTTGATGAATACTGAGGGATCTCATAAGTCTTCTGTTTTCTGGCATCTGTTTAAAATGACAAATTTTATAAGTAACATCTGCTATTAAAGGGGTACTGCAGAGAATTTTTTTTTCTTCTATTTAAAAAACACAAGTCCTCCATTACTTATGGGCTACTATATGCCCTGCAGAGGTTTATTATTTCCAGTCTGATACAGTGCTCTCTGCTGCCACCTCTGTCACTGAGCAGCAAAAAAATCCACATAGTAAACCTCTTCTACTCTGGGCAGTTCCTGTTATGGACAGAGGTGGCAGCAGAGAGCACTGTGTCAGACTGGAAAGAATATATAACTTCCTGTAAGCCATCCAGCAGCTGATAAGTACTGGAAGGCTTGAGAATTTTAAAAATAAGTAATTCACAAATCTGAATAACGTTCTAACACCAGTTGATTTGAAAAAAGTTTTTTTTTTTTTTAGTTCCCCCTTAACGCTAACACTGGCTTTCTGCTCTCCCCCTATTTCTGTGGACAGATTCTATAGTAAGTCTATGGAGCCTATCTTCTAAAATAACAGAACTCTTCTCCAACCGATCAAAACTGTCTCTCTGACCTGTCAAACGTTTTGTTTATCATCCCTAATACATATCTATTACCAAAATCTCTTCCTCAAGGAATTAAAAATTTAGGAAATTGTGAAGGTCAGCTTAGTAGAGAGAAGTATGCTGCAGATGGCAGGGCAGCAACTGGGAATTAGAATTCTCCATTGTTGCCTAATTGTTTAGCTAATATACTTATTGTTATAAAATTGGTGCTAATGTAATTCTGAAATATTAGATTAAAAGTTTATACAAGAAAGTGTTTAACCTTTAAGGGGTCCAGTACAATTTTAATTTGAAAATAATAATCTTTTGGAGTGTCCTAACTTTTGCTACAGTGTAACTATGACCAACTAGGGGCAGATGCACATGGTCGCATTGCAGTATTATTTTTTAGCATTGTAATGGGGCTGACATAGAGGTGCATAATACCTCTACTGTTATAGCCATATCGCCTTTGTTATTAGGTTTACACTAGGTTTATGCTGCCATAAAGGGGGTATTCAAAATTCATTCCATACATGTCATTATCTTTTCTGTCTCTTTTCCTCAGTTGGGAGCATCTTGCTTTCTGCTAAAGACATAGAAAACTGTGTGAGAGCTGTTGAGTCCGTCTCTGCTCTTAACCCCCTCCTCTCCCCAACATTCCAGACGGCTTATGTAAATAAATCCCTGTTAATCGCAGTGAAATCATCAGCAACCTGACCCTGGATTAACCCTCCCAGTGTTACAAAAAAGCTACAATGTTGCAAAAAAAAAAAAAAAAAAGCGAGCGAGCGACAACATTGCCAGTGATTTGTTTTACATGAACCGTCTAGAAGGAAGGTGGGAGGAGGGGGTTGAGAGTAGAAACGGACTCAGCAGCTCTCACACAGTTTTTTGTGTCTTTAGCAGAAAGCATGAACTCAGAAGTGAGGGAAGGAAAAAGATAAGGTAATGACATGTATGGAATGAATTGTAAGTCTCCAAGAGGAAGGATAATTCATCATATATTTTACCTAACTGGATAACCCCTTTAAATAAGGGCAGCTTAAACTATGCACATAATGGAAAGCACTAGTTTACAGTGCAGTGCACTCCTCTCCCTGCTCTGTGTATAAGACCTCTACGGTCCCATAGACTTGCATTGGAAGTTTCTCTAATTCAGAGTGAATTCACTGCATGTGTACTCCGGCTTGCTTTTAATGACGGTGCCCATTTAAGCCTTACCAGTAGGATTCTGACTAATAATAGTCTGCTGGTCCTGGACAATTGGTGAGTGCCCCCCATAAATTTTCATGATTATTTGTTTGATTTTATTGTAGACACCAAACTATGGCCATGTGATTGCACTAGTGACTTTTTGACACATGCATTGGCATACTGATATGTAGAATGATGAATTTTATTGTTCGCACATTTTTATGATTATATATTTTTTTAAAAACTGCATGGTTCATGTTTCATGGTATGAATAACCATAGATTTAAATGCTTAGAAAGCTATTACATGGGGTTAAAGCGCCGTCGTGAAAAGAAATTGCACGTCTTTTGTGAGGTATTCCACGGAGTGCTGAGACTTTACAGCAGAAAAAAAAAAAAATATTTCATTGGCTCAGTTTAGTTTTATATCCTTTGTTAAGTTTATGAACGTGTACAGGTATGGGTGATATCTTGATTTATAATGACATAGATACTTTTCTGCATTAAAGATTGATCCCTTGAATCCATTTTTATCATCTGTCAAACATACCCAGACATTTTACACTGAGCAGAGGACAACCTGGCTGGATCTGTGGTCACTTAGTGTGAGCTAATATCCTAAACGCTCACATTTCCTTTCCTCCCCTGTGTCTGATAACACACACACTATGAGCTGATACTGAACATGACGGCACTCATTCAACAACTCACTTTTGCTTGAGGGAGGAGATGCTGATGGGCTCTGAGCCACTGGACCCTGTGTTTCTTCTATTACTTCATCTTGTTGCAGAATCTCTTCCTTTTTCTGTCTGAGAGTTGCAGATGTCCCCATAGGCTTTTCTCTGCCAACTAAAAGGAAAGAGAAACATTTGATGTTTACTCTGCATCTGGTATCTGATCTACACAAAATATGCACCGAAGACTCGGGGGAGAGGGAGGGTGGACACCAGGGGCCACACATTAACTGGTTGTTCATATATTTTCTGTATAAATTGATATCTCAGCAGTAGAAGGTGTCAGATGTGCCTTCTGCCCAATGCACATTGCATATGTTTTTGTAAATTTTTGTGCAAATATTTGAAAACATTCATCAGCCTGCCAAGAGATTTCTGAGAGACTTTTCAGATCTATTTGGTATCTATTTATTTTCATGTTGTTATCATATGTTTCAATAATCTGTGCAATCTCCTATGCCGAGTCAGTCAATAGTTGTAAGGTGAGATGCTTCCCTGAACTCATTCTATGGGTGCAAACCCACACACCGTATACGCAGCTTATTTACTGCTGCGATACGCAGCAAATACACAGCAAATACGCAACATATACGCAGCAGAATAGATCTAAATAACTGAACACAGCATCAAATCTGCACCACCAAATCTGTTTCAAATCTGCTGCGTTTTTGCTGCGTATCTGCTGTGTATACGGTGTGTGGTGTTTGTACCCTATAATGGCTTCAAGGGGTTGTCCCAAATGGACATAAAAGCCAACCAGGCAAATTCCCTTACAGTGCAGTGTAAATAGGAAAATATAGCACTATGTGAGTCTTATTGAATTGAATAGGTGACCATGTAAAACAGGGAAACATAGAAACATAGAAGATTGTTGGCAGAAAAAGACCACTTGGTCTATCTAGTCTGCCTTTTTAGTATTTTTTTTTCTTATTAAAAGCACAGGAAGGTGTCACAAGGCAATGGATTGGACCTGCTGTGCTACCAGATTGGTTTGGCTTTGCGCCATTCTCAGTAGCTGCCTACCTCCTAGGTTTTCTCCTTTTATCCCTCTCCAGGATATGAAAGTTGGAGGATACAAGGTTGCTTCCAGAGCATGGTCCTAATGTGAGTAGTGGCCAGCTCAGTGGACCAGGTGGCACAGGGGACACAGATTATTAAATGGGGGCTCAGGCAGAGATGAACTATCTAGTGCTGAGCCAGGACCGGAAGGTTAAGCACACCATCTCTTGAAATAACAGTAAGGGTTTGCTTGAGCACCCTAGGAGTCAGCAAGTGAGGATGCAGCATGGCAGCAGTGTTTGGGGAGAGAAAGGCACGGATAGGGGACAGGAGACAGCAGCAGGTATAAGAGAATTCTTTGAGGCTTTACACAGACTATGAGAAGTAGAGGAGCCCACCATAACATCTAGATGCTTTATGTAATTCCTGTAGTATAGCAAAAGATCCCTAATAAAAACATAATAAATAATTGGGTTCTTGGATTCAACATACATCCAAATCCCCTTTATGTTGAATATTGTTGCGCCTTTATTCAAACATACTGTATATCTATCCGTCTAATATCAAGAGATCAATTCAGAGAGGATTTTATGAGATCTCAACCATGTCCCTTAAAAAAAAATTATAATACATACATTTGATAACTTGAGGGAAAAAGATGACGTTTTGCTCTCCTGTGTGTATCATCGGTTTTGCAAATCCATTAGGAAGTAGCCCAATGTATATTCCTCTACTTTTTATGCTTTCTAGCGTCACTGATCCATTCTCGTAATTCTTCTCAACTTTAAAGTGGCAGTACTCATCTCCTGTGCCCTGATATAGACACACAGAGAAGACACATCATAACAACAATAACAGCTTATGGCATAGAAAATAACATTAATACATTTGTATCTGAGTTTGTGTAAGATTTGTATTCAGGGGTTAAACTTTGCTGCTTGAGAGGACAAATATTTGGTGATACTGGAGAAATAAATTCCCCCAAGTATTTTTTGCTGTATTGTGCAAATTTTTTAAATATCAAGAATAATGTTTTTTTGGGTAGGTTTTGGCAAAAAGTTGCACATTTTTGGCAAAAAGTTGTAAAATTTTAAGCCCCTTGAGCTTTGTGCATATCCCCACAAAGGTTATCAATGGTTCAAACAGCGAATAGCCAATGGTCCAGAGGAGGATTAGGGGCTGCAGAGCCCACTAGGACAGTCTAAAGGGGATACTCTCATACAAGGAGCCCGTAAAGAAATCCTGAGCAAGGTGCAAAAACAAATGACTAGTACATATAAATTAGCACTGCCCAAAAAAACTCAGTAAGAAGTAGACAAAAAGTATAAAACATTTACCTTAAAGCACAAATATTAATGCGTTTTAAGGATCAAGTCCCCTTCATCAGAATAGTAGAGCAACTACTACAATTCTACACTACATCACTACTATTCTGGGACTAGACCCTTGAAACGTGTTAATATTTGTGCTTTTGGATAAATATTTTATACTTTTTAATCTAGTTCTAACTGCTGGAGTCTTTTTGGGCAGCACTAACTTATATGGACTAGTCATTCGTTTTTGTACCTTGCTCAGCATTGTATTGTATAGAACTGGAATAATTCTAAATAAAAGATTTTGAAGCCATTAAAAGTACAATACACTTACCTCTCCATCACAACTACCACTTTTAATTCGCAGAAACTTCCTAGGATGGGTAACATTCTCAAACATGCACACACCAGGACCGACTTTGTGCACTCTCCAGTAGGACTCCACTTTCTGTTTCCCAGCACCACTGCAGGACCCATCAGATTTCAGACACAAAGCCTGGCTCCCACTAGTGGTTAATAGAAGTACTGCACCACTATGGAACATGCCCTAACATAATAACAACGTATAAGTATAAATAATAATCACAATAAAAACATCATGTAACGTGACAGCTATTATGAGCTCATTCATCAGGACTCTCTAAAGTAAAAATGGCCTTTGTTGTCCACAGAAACCATTAAGTGTTCTGCTTTTTTATTTATAACATTATTCCAGTAAATAGGAAAGCTGATCTCTGATCGGCTGTTGTGGGCAACACAGACATTTAGTAATTACTGAATGTAATAAAATATGTAGGTATTGTGGATATTGTGGATATTGTATCTATTATACATACATAATGTTGTAAAACCTGAAAGCAATTTGGCCCATAGATGTAACATACTAAACCAATTGTACTCAGAGATCAAAAGAGTATAAACCAGTTGAATAACCATAACCCCTTCTATATACATGGATGGCTTTCTATATTGGTAGCTTATCATTTCTTAGCAGTTCACTGTATCCTGTGACCAGTCCATGTTTTTTTGGTAACATTTCCAAATGTCCAGTTTCATGATCCTGTGCATGTGGCCTCAACTTCGACAGGTCTCCCGAATACTGTTCTAGTTTTTACTTCCCCCCCCCCCAAAAAAAAAAAAAAAAAAAAAATCACCTAGTTGAGATTGATTTAGCTAACCTATATTTGAAATAGATGGAAAAGCAAATTCTCCCATCTGCAAACAGTAACTAATGAAGGTCCATTACTCAGAGAAAGCTGTGCCCTTCACCAGCAGTACCTGGAGGTCTTTCTAATTGGCCACAGTGACTATCTACATTGTACATGTACAATGGTTTGTTAACTGACTATTATTGTCATTTCTGCAATAGGCTAGTACTTAATTGCTAAACACGAGATGGGACTCCGATGCCTCAAGACTGTGTGGAGTTTCAGGTCTGTTAATTCATATAAATCAGGATCAGCACAGAACCTCCTTCTGTTACTCTGTGGCCTTAAAGTGAACTTTGCACTACATATTTTGCAGCATACAATGTTTTATGTTCAGTGTTTTGGTCAGTAAAACAAGAGTGGGTCTAAACACAGAAATAGTTGCAAATTTTTCAATTTTTATTTTGTTCTGTACCCGGTTTTGGCCAATTTTGTTATATTTGCAATATATCTAATTTTAGACAGTAAATTTTAAGCAATCCCGATGTTATGTAACCATTTCTTCCTGCTCTGCCTCCGTTTTACCATTAGAGTAGAAGGGTGGTTCACATCACAAAGCAGCAAGGACCATATGTGCAGCTGCATTGGGGCTCACTTGAAAATGGAACCAACTATCCCCATAAGGTAGCAAACAAATTCTTACTATTGATTAATTTACATGTAAGGGTCTGCGTTAATTTCATAAGTTGCATAAGTTGCATAAGTTACTGGTGGTGTAAGTCAGATCCCAGTCATGATACTGAATTATATTCTGTTAGCCAGAAAATTCAATGAGTAATTAGAAAAGTAGCTTACTAATAAAAGAACCTTTACAGTCAAATTCTGACCGCTCAAGAACAATTAAACAAAGGCAGTTCTAGACAATAGGGGGCGGTATACTGCACCTTAACATGTACAGAGAATTCTTTAGCAATGTCTGCATAGCCTCTGGTGTCATCATCTGCTGGTTCACCATCGCTGTTAAAGGAAACGGTCATCCCTGCCATTCTGGTTGATTCCAGAGTAACGGAACGATCTGGCTGAACATGAAGCTGAAGCTCACACAGAATACCACTGTTGTCCTATGGAAAAATAACAACATAAGGAGTAAAAGGTAATATTTTAAAAACTGTGGGATAGGAGCTTACGCAAATTATATGTTTCATGTATACTGATCAGCCTTAAGATTTAAACTAAGTACTTTGTAGGTCAAGTTTAAGATGGCAAAACAGCTCTGACCCATTGAGGTATGAACTCTACAAGATCCTGCAAGTTGCAAGAGGATCCTTCATGGATAAAGGCCCTTTCACACAGGCAGATTATCTTCAACAAGCGCTAATAGAAATGCTTATCAGCCTGTGTAAAAATGTCAGTGATTACTGAAGGAGTGGAAAAACCTCTGCTCATTGGCTCATCTAATCCGCAGCCCTTACAATCATTGTTTATCAACCACATATCTCCCTGTTTAAACAGGAGATCTGCGGCTGATAGTAATTTATTTAAAGTGAATGTACCAGCAGTACATTGCTTTCCTGTTTATACCATGAATAGACCGGCGCCGTCACGTAGATGCTGGTGCCGTGGACCTTTTTTTAACCGCAGCCCGGTTCCCACACACGGCGTCAGTCTATTACTGAGCCCCAGCCTGTCCTGAAGCACTGCAGGCTGGCTGGCCCGCCCCCAGTGGGAGGAAACCCCCTCCCCTCTATGACACGGCTCCATTAGAATCAATGGAGCCAGCAAGCAGCAAACCTTGGGCCCATGACTGGTTTAGTGGTTGTCCTTCTTTTGACCTATTTATAAAATCCGGCAGCTGTCAGGGGCAGGGGGGAAATTGATTACAAATACTAACTTACCTCTCCCTGTGCCTAAAGTGAGTAGTGGGACTGGCCGCACCAGGATCTGGGTTCTCCGCAGCTGACATGCCAAAACCCGTCTGATGGACTGGCCGCTCAGCCAGTCAGTGACAGGGGTGGGCCATCAGCTGAGACAGTCCTGACATCATCACAACTCAAGGGGAAAGAGGGCTCCTGCGGCCACTCTAGTCGCTCACCGCGGGCACGGGGGAGATAAGTTAATATTTCTAATCAATTTCACCCCTGCTGGCTGCTGGATTTTATAATCTGCCGGACTTCTCCTTTAAGCCAAAAATTTGCCTAGCTAGCTCAATAATGTTGTGACTTTTTGCTTTAGGTAAAAGAGGGGGCATTGCCTCCCCATACACCATATTTATAACAATTAATACCTGCAAGCGGGCATAAACTGTAATTGAGACCAACCAATGTCTTAACAATGGTGGAGTCCATTGAATTCCTATTGTTTGGTGTTTGTTGTAAAAAATAGCATTGCATGCAGTGATATTCCTTTAGTAAAATTTGATAGAATTTACAGTACAAATGTGGACATAACTTTAGATAACTTTTCTGTTCAGAAAGTAGCAATACAATTTGGACAGTTTACGCTTAATAAAGCCTAATAAAGGCCATATTAGCATCATCTGAGATGGAGCTGCCCTTTTATTTTTCTGGAGACTTGTATGGTAGGTTATGTGTGTAGGGAGTATTAGAAGTCTAAAAGAAAATGTGCTTTATACCATCTTATATAGGAGTTATAACTAATTCATTATAATGGAAGTAAAAAGTTATCCCAGCGGCACAGCTTTACAGGCGACTTATACACATAACATGATGTATTGTCAGCTTTATTATGAATTCTAATGAACATTTTTATGCTGTGGGATATAGATTTTTTGCATTGGAGACTGTGCAGGTTATTTATAATGCAAAATATTCTTAAAGAAAACAAAAACAAATGCATTGATAGTATGATGAAATGAAAATATATCCTTCATACCATTGCAGCAACCATTCCCTTGTCAACTGCCAACGCAAGATGCCGAATGTGATGACTTCTGAAAACACGCACCTTTCCTCTCTTTACCAGAACGTCAAAAAAACCTTCAAGAAGTAAAAAAAAAAAAAAAAAAATTCATACGGCATTACAAATGGTGATGTAGAAATTTGGTAATACAATTTTATAATGACATATTCACAATAATTTATATTTTTTCAATCTGCCACCCACCTCTGATTTCAGCCCTCAAATGCCACACTTCATATACATTTTTCCACTGGCTACAAACTATGAAGATGACACCATTACACAATGTTACCATTACAGGAACGGGCTGGCATTTATTGGGAAAAGGCGTCCGTCTATTCATAATGACGGCCACAAATATTGATCAGGATCGTTATTTGCGGCTGTAGTTATGAACAGATGGCCACCTTTTCCTGATATAATCCCATCACGGGAACTTTGCCACATATTCATATCTCTAACCTTCCCAGCTCATTCCCTCTCTCATCTCTAGATACCTTCACTCCCACAACTTAAAGGCTATGTTCACAAACCGTCAAAATGACAACCGTTTTTATTGGACGGCTGTCATTTAATGGCTGTCAGATACATGAATAATGGCTATTGTTTAAAATAAATATTTGACATTAAATGACGGCTGTCCAACAAAAACAGCCGTCATTTTCATGGTGTGTGAACATAGTAATACCTTTTCCTCTTCTGTACTGTTATCACTTATTTATGATTTCTCAATATCTCACTTCTTTAATTTTCTTTAACTTTCCAACGACATAAAACCAAATGTATTTAGGTCTACATGCAAAGAATATTCTATCATTTCCTTTCAAAGGGGGTTCAAGGTAAATGCCAACCCATAAACCCACTTTGTGCTCAAAATTCATTCTGCGTTCAATGCATATTATATAATCACCTAATCTTCTTAATGTCTGGCTATGGTTTACTACCCTCTCCACATGCATGGCCAGCAGGGTCAAGTGTGCAGGTGTATGAGGGGTCAGGAGAGAGTGCTGGCAGCTAAGCATGTGTATGACCAGCAACATATTATGTATAATGTGCAACAACAATCCTGATGAATCAATGAGAATACTAAGAAGAGATAAGATACAGCAGAATTCATAAGGTAAGTATATTGAAGGAATGTCCATCTTGGTCTTTGTTTTATTTTTTTTTTACCCTCCCACCATATTACTCAGCTATACATAAATACATGTAAGTTGGTAAGGATAAAAGTACCATATTTATCCTTTTTGTCACCGAGTGCATCCACGGTACCATCTGGAGTAAGACGGATAAATCTTCCTGTCGCTTTACAGTAAAACTGTACACAGTTCTCGCTCTGATACTTCCATCTCTCAGCAGTCCACTGGTCAGAAAAGTTTAGAAAGAAAATGTCATATTGATTTTTACTCTCTATCTTTCTCTCTCCTATTATCTATCGGTTACTATTGAATGTCATTAGTCTGTTTACCTGCTTTAGGTTATGAATGGATGACGTCAATACCCACATGTCTACCTAACCCTAATCAGTATGGTTCCTGCTTCCCCGCATGCACAGGGATGAATGGGGTAGCATCAATTGCGAGCTTGAAATGATCAGGTAAGCCGTATTCCATAGGTTTAATTTAATTGATTATGTGAGGACTAGAAGTCTTTTATCTCTCGCATGTCATTCTGAAGTTTATTGCACATGTAACATTTCACTATTGTAATCGCTGAGACTTGTATGTTCTTGGCGTCTTAAAAATGCACTGAATGTGAACACAGCTGAATTCAGTTGATAATTTAGAATGGACCAATGATGTTTTAGCACTAAGAGCATATAAATGTTTATAAATGTAAGGAGTATGTTTCACTACAAGGAGGAAGGATGATCAGCTAACCACACCTGCATGAGTATGATTCACTCGCACACTTGATAATGATGTCGGGAGGTAATTAAAACGTCGCATTTTGTGGTATGCCGCTTTTTTACTTTTCATTTGATACACATGTTTTTTGTATACTTTTAATTTTTGATGGAATAAATTTGCATTTTTTTTCACAATTTTGGAGTGCTGCAGACTATATTGTTTTTTATATTTACATAAAATCTGTGGTCGGGAGATATCTGCTGGCAGCAAATTTACAAGTTCTGACTTCTTGCTGTGCTGCTTGCATATTGTTTGTTGTCTATCTATCTATCTATCTATCACAACATATATATTAGGTAACAGATTTACCATTTCCTTCTTCTTGACTTCAAGTTCAAACCCTGTTGGAGTAAGAATATTGTAACAGTAAATACAAGTTTCCTTATGACAGTATAGGGGGATTGGCTTGAGTCTTAATAGCTTACTGGCTGGGAAATCGGCTTCATTTGTGACAGATAGCTTCCTTACAATTTTCCCATCTTCTTCTCCTTCATCAAGCCACCTAGAAAATGAAGAGTAATGTATGTTGCTAAATAAGGTCTACAGTATGACCCACTACAGAAGAATAAAGATGAAAGATGAGAAAGCAAAGAGTTGTCAAGGTAAACAAGGTCCAACGGCACTCAATGGGGTATCCAATAGGCCATGTAGGGACATGAGGGATGAACGCTGGAACTGCCGCAATCCCCAATGCAGACAATACTCTGCAGCATCCAGGGTAGGGGTCTAAACAGCTATTTATTGCATATCATACACAGAGATAAGCAACGTTTCAACCATCATGGGGTCTTTTCAAGCCAACAGAAGTAGGGTATAGTGGGGTGATATATACAGTATAAGAGACATATCACATGGAACAGCCCCTAGGAGGATCCCATGTAGTGAGATCTATGTGATATGTCTCCCTACTATACACTTCTTTTCGCTTGATAAAGAATAGAGAACAGCGAATTACATGTGTTTTGTTTAGTATGAAGCAAAACTGATCTGCGCTCTTCTCAATCAAACTGCTGGTTCTGTGCAGAGGGAGGATACCACCCCGGGAATGCCTGGAAAATGCCTGAAAAACATGGATACAGATATGGCTGTATCCATGTTTCCATGCAGTCCCTGGGTGGTATGCTCCCTGTGCACAGAGCCAGAAGTCTGATTGATTGACTGATCCAATATTGGTTCTGTTCCCATTAATTTTACGAATAACAGCTCTGAAGAAGAAACTGCAGCTCCAACAAAGTGAAATACTACACAGACTAAAGGTACAGAACAGGGACATTTGTGACCACAAGTAAATATTATTGTACTTCAATCATGTTCTTCAATTAGATGTAATATTTGGTTTAAAATGCAATTTTATAAGCCGATCCATAAACATTATCCTGCATCTGTAGATTGAAGAGTAAAATATAAATGTAGAGAATTTTTTCAATTCCCACAATTGCCGTATTTATATGTGGATGCCAGCAGTATCCCTGTGTAACTAGAATTTAAGTGGAGATTCACTTTAACTTGTACCAAAATTACAGTTTCAAATAAAACCCATTTCTCACAATTTGATGAGAAACAGAGAATGGAAAAATACAGGGAATATAAAATGATTACACTATTTTTCATGTCACCAATTTGAACAAATTATGTTGCATGCCAGGATATAAAGCCACGCTGATTTAGAGATAATTTCGTAATATTAAACTGCGGAACAACAATCCTCAGCAATATTTCATTAGCTGCTCTCTCAGTCGTGCCGGCATGTGGAAGATTTTTGCATTTCAAATGTTCTCTTAATGAAAAGTTTACAAGCGCGCTGCATTTATGTTGTTCATCATTGTGTGCCAACATCAGGAAATGTGCTTCACCCAGAAATAAAAACTTGTCAGAAAATTCCTTTCCATGGTTATACTTTAGGATTATCTAGGAAAAGAAGAAAAAAAGCTTTCTTGCAAAAAAAGCATCACCCCTCAATTCAGCTCCAGTCATTTCGATGGAACTGAGCCGCAAAATGAGAACAAGGGGAAAAAGCGGGCATGTGGACATTGCCTTTAAATAAGCATATTTAATTATCTATAAAGGAAAGGTTTCTCAAAATTATGGACACAAGCAATGAGAAAAAATAGCTAAGGATGCTTCCACCTGGGGAAAAGAACTGTCTCTAAATATCCTGGCCAAGGTAAATTTCTGGGGTAAAGTTGCTTGTTTTTGATTTTTTTTTTAAAGCAGTTCACTAGCAAAAACTTTTTTCTTTCAAATTAATTGATTTCAGAAAGTTATATAGATTTGTCATTTACTTCTATTTAAAAATCTACAGTCTTCAAGTACTTATCAGCTGTAGTATGTCCTGCAGGAATTTGTGTATTCTTTTCAATCTGACACAGTGCTCTCTGCTGCCCCCTCTCTAAATGTCAGGAACTGCCAAAAAGTATCAAATTCCCACAGAAACCTCTCCTGCTCTGGACAGTTCCTGACATGGACAGAGGACATGGACTCTAGCACTGTGTAAGAATGGAAAGAATACACCACTTCCTGCAGGGCATACAGCTGGTGATAAGTACTGAAAGACTAGAGATTTTTAAATAGAAGTAAATTACAAATCTGTATAACTTTCTGACACCAGTTGACTTGAAAGAAAAATATTTTCACTGAAATATCTTTTTAGGCTAAGATCACACAATGTATATTTCATTATACAATGGCCGTAGTTGCAGTTTTGTAACCGTGGCAGTTATTAAATGAAATTGCCAATTACATTAAAGTTTATGGAATCCCGGCCGGAGTGTATATGCTCTGTATACACTCCGGCCGGGGATCCTTGTGGCCGCAGAAAAAACTGACATGTCAGTTTTGTACCGCCGCTATTCATTGAATAGCAGCCACACAAGACTGACAGAGCAGACAATGTAAAGTGCGTCTCCTGCCGGCTGTAGTGATTTGAAATGCGAGCACACCAGAATGTGCTGCATTCCAAATCAAAGGAAATGAAGTTGATACTGCAGTATCGGGATGAACTTCACTGACATCGGCCGCTCTGTGACAAGGACTTGTCACAGAATGGGCAGTGTCTTACGTAATGTGAACTCGGACTCAAGATACATTGTACTATAAAAATTGGGTGGAAAAGTGAGCCTATCCACATCTTTTCTATTACTGCCAAAATTAATATGTTGTATCTGCTCATAGCACAGTAAAATCCTGGAGGCCACACTGGCTACTGACAAAGTGGATTGTGTTTTGGTAAATTAGAATTGTATTAACAATTTGTCTAAGTGTTGGTAAAGTCAAGGAGAAGGTTTAGGTTTAGGTTTACGTATCTACAGGCTGCTCCGGCATTCAGCTATATAATGGAAAACGTGTGTGTGTGCGCCATTGGTATACTCATGTACTTCCACAGTGGCTTCTCTGGCCAATCACAGCACAGCTCATACTCATAGTTATGCCATGACATAGTGCTTGAGACATGCACTGGACTTTTAGATTATTTTAGAAACTATTATTTTACAGCAAAATAGGTTCCTAAATTATATGAACCAACCTGTAACAGAGGAACGTATATTCCTTATCTTTAACTTCATCATGAACAATCACTTTGTCCAGGTACCAGCCATTCCCTAGGTAAGATCATTGTTATATTGTTACATGACAAAGTGAAAAAATTATTAAGCATAAAAATAATTTAGGCAGCCAAATGGATGAAACAATCAGTCCCAAAACCCCCAATCCTAGTGTCCTAAAACTAAACTGCAAAGACAGGGAACAAAACTGAAATGGAGAAGATGAAAACTCACTGTTAAACAAAGATTAGAGGGAATCTGTCACTAGGTTTATGCTGCCTTAAATGAGGGCAGCATAAACTAGTGACAGAAATGCTGAACAGGTTGGTGTCTTACTCCCATCATTCTGTCCGCCGTTCTCCTAATATGCAGGAGAGTAGGATTCTTGCCACACCCCTCCCCCCCCGCCATCCAGCTGCTGATTGACAGTTGACTGCCTTTACACAGCATGGAGAGATAACTGCCAATCAGCAGCTGGTGGGCGGATTTTTCTGCTTCTCATAAATATCCAGGACTACTGGGCTCATGCACATAATAGAGAGGACTATTTATTGTCTATGTTATACCTCTGAATCAGCTGCACAGAACAATGTAATTCATACATCATAGCACTAGTTTATGCTACCCTTGAATAGGACAGCAAAAGTTTTAGTAAAGTCAGAGGTCAAGAGGGCATCTTTCAGAGCTGGAGGAACAAGTGTTTAATCTCCAGGTAGACAGGCTTCTTTACTGTAAAAGCTGTAAAGCAGTATAAGTCCCTAAACACTTTGTACCTATGATGGCCAAACAAACTACTTGCAGCAGGATTAGTCATCAGTATAAAGTCTATGGCGGTCTCCCAAGATACCCCTGACAGATGATGTCTGTGGAGATAAAGGTCATTGCGATGGAATTTCACTGCACAACCTCTTTATTCTGTAAGAGTTAACTTGCTGCTAGATCAGTCTGGCTTTGGCTTACACTTCACTCACCCATAGAGAACATAGGAAAATTCGACTGTGCCAAACTTTTATATGTATGGGATGAGTGGGTAAAATGACTGTTGGCCAAATGATCATTCGGCTGACAGTTATTGAAGGAATATCGCAACCTTTCCTTATATTACCATTATACCTAAGCCAATTAACCATAAGATAAAATGACACCATACTCCTCATTGGCTGTTACATATAGTCTACTAATTTGAACCTGGGCAATTTAAAGTGACACTGTCACCTCCTTGCATTCTGACATCTCTACACAAGTGTAAAGGGTAAATTTAGCAGTTTTCATACCTTATTTTATATCATACGTCATGGTGCTTGTTTAAGTAAAAAGTCATCTTTTATCAACTGCAGATTGTGTTAAGTGGGCGCCACAGTTGGCCCCGCTCCCTCGCCGGCCATTGGAACAGGCTGGCCGAAAGGTCTAGACCCCACCCCCTTTACGTCGACCAACTAATGGGTGTCAAGGGGGCGTGGTAAATTGTGCTAATGCCGCGAGGTCACGCCCACTTAATACAATCTGCAGTTGATAAAAGGTCACTTTTTACTTGAACAAGCACCATGACGTATGATATTAAATAAGGTATGAAAAACGCTAAATTTACCCTTTACACCTGTGTAAAGATGTCAGAATGCACAAAGGGGGTGACAGTGTCACTTTAACATCTAAGAAACTGAGTATTTCATATGGTTTACCTTCTTCGAGTCCATCATGGCCCATGATGATTGTGTGCACATCACCAAGATGAACAGCTTCCAGAAAGAAGGAATCAGTCTAAAAACATAGGCAGATATAAAAAGATGCACAATTACAGGCAATAATCAAGGAGGGCGTCTTCCCATGCCTGATTTACCATGATTTACGCCTGTTCGCAGGTGTAAATCATGGCAGAAATCTACATCTGCTCAGGAGCAGATAAATTAATGTTCATGACAATCATTCACAGATGTTATTTGACAAACAATGGACGTCGTTTTTAGTTGTTCACACACATTTTCCCCCCCGTCCTTTCATAGTCTTTGCTACTAAATTCAATGGACCCTCAAAAAAGAATCACACCCAAAAGGGGCTGCACTAGAATTATGTACCAACGGCCGTCATTGTAATGATGGGCAGCAAAAATGCCAAATGATGGACATTTTGAGAAAAAAGAAACGTCAGAAAAAACACCATGTGAACATAGCTAGAGATGAGCAAAGAAGAATCTGGCTACTCAAAATTCGCTGTCAATCGGGCAGTCAATTTGTTTCGTTTTGCAAAGCGAATTCCGGACAATTCGTTAAGGAGTTCACAAAAAAATAAAATGGGAGCCTATGGAGTTATACCAATTTACTGGGACCAGTGAATGGAGCATGCACCTTACATAATCAGTGCTCGCACTCCACTCCTACTGGTTTAGACCGTGTTCACAGTGAGCAAAAAATGTCGGAATTCTGCGGCGGAGCTCTCCGCCGTGGAATACTGCCGTGCTCGGTGTCCTGCTTTGAGTGAATGAGAGGGCGCGCACTCCTCCGCTGCCGCCGCTCTCCGCTCAAAGAAGTGACTTGTCATTTCTTTGAGCGGAGAGGGGTGGAAGCAGACGCGCGCTTGCCCTCTCATTCAATCAAAGCAGCACACTGACCGCGGCGGGATTCCGACGTTCTTGCTCAGTGTGAACGGAGCTTTAGGTTTCATTAGAATAAATGATTGACTGGCTGATTGACATTTTTTTTTAATTATGATTTTCCAATTTTTACAGTATGAGGCTATGTTCACACTGCGTATATGTCCGGCCGCATATTTTCGTGGCCGGACATATACGTGGTAAACTCCGGCCGGAGATTTACGCTACTTGCGGCCTGCTACGTACGGACGGCGAACTTACGCCCGAAGTCTACTTACGCTTCCCGAGCGCCCTACGTAGCGATCTGACAGCGGTCTTTTACTTGGAAAGGTTCGCCTAGCCCCGGACACCCCACAGAACCTTTTGGATCGGCACAAAAAGCTGCAAAAATGAAGAAATCACAACTACGTACGGGACTGCATGTAACGCTACGGGCGTAAGTTACGGCATTTTCGTCCGCAAACAATGGTCTGGTTCATTTTTTACGCCGCCGCGTACGGTCCGGGCGTAAGTTCGTACGTAGTGTGAACTGTGCAGCCGTACTTCGTATACTTTCCATTATACGCAAACTACGTAAGTCTCCGGCCACTTATTCACGGAACGCGCTACGGCCGGAAACTTACGTAGTGTGAACATAGCCTGACAAGAAAATGTGCTTATACATTCGTCATTCTGTAATAGTCCCAGTACTGTAGTTACTATAGTTTGGCTGTTTTATTGAAATTTGTTAAGATTCGATTTGAGAATATTAACAAATTTGACCCAAAATATGCGAAGCTCGCAAAACAAATTTCCGGTTGCTTCGCTCATCTCTAAACATAGCCTTACACCTATTCTGTTTGCTATGTTAAAATATTTTACTATGTAAAAACAAAAAATGAAGAAAAAAAAAGAACAGTGTACCACTTTAAGGCTATGTTCACACAGCATATATTTTCGTTGTTAGTGATTGCAACAACAGCCGTGCTTAATACGAAAATATACGTTACGTTGCCTTCTATGAAATCCCAGGCGGAGCGTATATACATAGTAAACGCTCGGCCGGGATTCCCAGTGGTGCCTTAGAAAACTGACAACTCCGGCCGCACGCTTCATTGTGTCCAGTGGGGAGTTCTGATGTGTTTGTCACAAGAACTTACTTGTCCTTTCATCAATGGAGTTGGCTTGTTTGATTTGTGTAGTTGCCTGGAGCCTGTGTCGCCATATTGTCCCTGCAGGGATATATACACATTGGCTTCTGTTCCAGCGTTCCACAGATCACCTGTTACCACCTCAATTTTGTACTTTGTTACTATAATGGAAAACATTTCAATATGTGTTAATATTCCACCAAAAATATTAAACAATATAAAACAATTCCTAAAGGGGTTATTCAGAGACGGCACCACTTTTATCCCCAATTAAGGTGTGGTTTGCAATTAAAAACATCTTTCAGTATTTATCAAATACTGTATGCTCTGCAGGAAGTGCGCATTCTTTGGTGCACCTCTGCTCCGGTCAGCGGCAGCAAATGTCTACTACAGTATGTCAAACTTCTGCTGCTTTGGGCAGTTCCTGACATGGACAGAGTGGGCAACAGAGAGCAGCATGTCAGACTGGATAGAAAACTCCACTTACTGCAGGAAATACAGTAGCTGATAAGTACTGAAAGGCTTAAGATTTTGAAATAGAATTCATTTAGTTACTTTTTCTGCAGAGTACCCCTTTAATTCCTTAAAGGGAACCTGTCACCGGGGACTCGGGCACAGAGCCCGCCCGACCCCCCGATGCAGCCCCCGGATACTTACCCTTTCCAACGAGTCCCGTTCCTGGAGCCGGTCCTGGGACCAAGATATCAGCGCCCAAAGCCGTGCACGCGCGCCACTCAGATGAGTCTGACGCCCATAGAGAATGAATGGAGCCGTCATTCTCTATGGGCATCGGACTCATCTCACGGGACCGGCTCCAGAAGCGGGACTCGTCGGAAAGGGTAAGTATCCGGGGGCTGCACCGGGGGGTTGGGCGGGCTCTGTGCCCGCATCCCCGGTGACAGGTTCCCTTTAACTCTTTTACATGTTTACAAAGCCACATGGTGACATTTTTAGGGAATACTTCTTTTACAAACCTTTCCATTTGAACAATCATATAATATAGCTGGATCCAATAAAAAAATGTGGTTAATATTTGCTTACATATTTAATCCTTGTCTATTAAAAAAGCATTAAAAAGTAGTAATACCTTAAAAAATACAGTCTGCTCAGCAATCATTCAGGCGCTTGTTATTCAAAAAATACAGCGTTTCTTTCATGTTTTTAATAGCACTGGAGGCCACCAGGAGTGTAAGAATGCAACAATACCAAATACGAGGATGCTATGTGAATGAAAACTATTACAATATGTTCAGATTTGCTGAATCCTCCAGATTTGTGAAAGACCTGAGATTCTAAAAATGGGAAACTTTTCTAAATATGCATATAAATCAGTCCACTCTTTTTCAGAGACCTTTTCCAGGAAAATCAAATTTAATGTAAATCATAATAAAGAAAAAAAATAGCCCAGTGTGTACTGGCACTAATAAAAATACACAGTAAAAACACATTGCTAGCTGGGCGATGCTGGAATGACCTGGTTGACAATGTTCTCTGCATAAATCTCAATAAAAAATTGTTTCTATTTGTAGTTTAAAGAATGTCTGTTTTTTCACAAGACTTTTTATAAATCTGCATGGTTTTCATAGATTAACCATTCACAGTGGTAAAGTGATTTTAGTGCTCTCGCTGCTGTTAGTGAGCACTTAAGAACCGCCTTCATGGTGCACAGCTATTTATCATCCACTCCATTACAGGGTGCAGGGGCAGAGATTGTCTGTGTGCCATTAGTATACATACACATGTACTTTCTCCCTAGCTTCTCTACACAGTCATGGCACCACTAATACTCCTCTCAGCTATGCCATAATATAGTCCTGGACTGAACAGGCTGCACTCTGCTGGTAATTTACACAGTAGGGGAGAAGGGGTTACTGAGGTTACTGAGTTTGCATGGTTCTCTGTGAGCAGAAAGGAAAGAAACAGCAGCAGCAGGATCACAGCAAGGAAAAAACTTACAGTAAGCACTTAACAGCTACTGTTGCTGCTGCTGACAAGCTAGAGGGAATTACACAGCAGCACAGTGGGCATACAGCAGTAGATGTGCAGTTATTTATATGATGAATGGTTCCCAGAGCTTTATAGATGGTCTGAGATGAGATGAAAGCCTTGATTTACTATTGAGGAACAGTGCAGATCATCTTCAGCAAGCAGACTGGCTCACAGACTCTTTTGCCCCTTCTCCTGGGCAGAGAATGCAGTGATCCCTGCCCCCCCTTACTGTGACTTGTCCTGCCCTCTCTGTTACTAGAGACATATTTTTCGTGACAACAGCCAGTGCACAGCATATTGCAGATAACTGAACTACCTAGTGGCCAAGACTTTAGAGCTGTTTTTATGGGGTAAGTAGTAAATTTTGTTCAATAAAATGGTTTACAAATATGTTAGGAATCTCACTGGCTATTAAATGGAGGGAAGCTGTGTTAAACTACAGTGCCCATTTAACCCCTTAGCGTCCCATGATGTACCTCGTAGCGCGAGGGGAGTTCAGAGAGGCATCCCGCCGGGACCCCGCTCTGAACTGCACTGCTCCAGGCTGCTATGTGCAGCCGGGGAGTGCCTCTATTAGCCGGCGCGGGTCCAATTGCTGCATCGTCTAATTAAGCATTTTAAAGCAGCTTTAAAACCTGACAGCTGCATTAAAATGCCTTATACCTGATCTCCCTGGTGTCTAGTGGGTCAGATCTGTTCTTCTGGTCGGGCCGGGCCTCAGCATCGCAATGACGCTGATCCCGGCTCAGAAATACATTGCTCTGGCCTGCAGCAGGCCAAAGCAATGTATCACCGATCTAATGGATCATTGCTGTCATTGCAAAGTACAATTTGTGTCGCAAAAAAATAAGGGCTCATCTGGGTCTTTAGGTGAAGAAATGCAGGCGCTATGGCCTTATAAACATAAAGTGGAAAAAGCAAAAGTGCAAAAACAAAAATTGGCTCTGACCTTAAGTGGTTAAATAAGGTTTAAGGGTCCTATTAGATGGGCCAATCATAAACTGTTAACGTCTAGCAGATCAGCGCTCATTTACTAAGCAACCTTCCATACTCCAGTGTCAGTGTCCCAATCTGCCCTGGTCCCAGTGTTTACTTACCCTGATGAGGAGCAGTCCCATCTATCCACCTTCACCATTGCTTGACCAGGAGAGGTGAGTGCAGTGGAGTTTACTATTCAGCTGTTATTATTACTATTATTTTTTTTACTTAAATCTTCTTTAATGAAGAAAAGTGTGTGCCATAAAGCCAAAGAGCCATAGACAACAATGGCAAAGGATATAATGATGAAAAATAAAAATAAAGCTCAATGATTCATAAGCTGCCCTAGTTATGTGTCTAGCTTTCCTGGCCATCTGCTCTTATTATTATGATACTATTAAAAATGGCAGATAAAACTATTGGCCGTTGTTCAGCAACATTTATAGCCCATGTAACAGGCAGATATTTCAAGGTTTCTTTAATAGCAGTAGAATTAATATATAATACTCATACAAACACAATCCCCTTTATACAGATCTACAAAATACAGTTTTACTGTCCCTGTTACCTCCACCCTTTACATTGGAGCTGATGGAACTAAGAGGACGTGTATATATAATATTCTTACATGGCAGTTTGGAGTGACCGTTCCTTGGTATAGGAATCTCCCTGCAGATTTCTCCATCATCCTCGTCACGTGAAAGCCAGCGATTTACTTTGATGCAGAATTGTTCATTTAAGAAAATATTTAAGAGTTGAACCTACAGAGACCAGCAATAAAATGAATGATGCTTTTGCTTCCAGTTTTATACATGTTTAATTAGTTCATCATTAAAGGGGATCTATCAGCAGGTTAGACGAATCTAAGCTGCTGATAGCTCCCTATTGCACAGGAGACGCCGAAGAATAAGGTATGTGTCTTACCTCCCTCCTCAGCCCCATTCTGTTGCAGTTAGTAATTTGTTCCATGGTCCTATAAGACCATTAGGAACACTGGGGCACCCGCTAGGAGTACTGCCCGCCCCCCATAGTGCGGATCCGGCCGGGGACGGTTGGGAGGGGGTTTCATGGACAGGAGGGCTGGGTTATGGGAGTGGGAGAAACAGGATGTTCTGAGCATGCACTGCAAAGACTACTAGGAAAAAGGTGCAGCAAAAGGTGGTGGAGCTGTGCCACATCGATAGCATAGAACTAAGCCAGCTAATAGGCACAAACTTAGACTAGACAGTCTACAGATGCACCCGAGTACCTGTAATTACCTCTTCACAGTGCCATCCTGGGGAATCTCCAGAATTTGTGTGCCCAATTCGTATTTTATACACTTCTCCAATATCCCCTATGTTAATCTGAGGAAAAGAAAATATAAAATGACATTTAGTAGATTTAAAGATATAAATGGATTTATATGAATACTGAATGGATTACACATAACTTATTTCTTTTATCCTGTCCCTATCTACAGGACAGTCTCCAGGTTTTTGCAGGCCTTTGGGGCGACAGAGCCTCTGCAGGCCCCTCAACTATCCACTATGCACTCATCATCCCATCATCCACACACTATGCATACCTCCCAAGTGTCCCTCTTTTGGAGGGGCAGTCCCTACTTTTGGCCCAAGTCCCTCTGTCCCCCTTTTTCCCTTAAATGTCCGTCTTTTTGACCTACAAATGAGATTGGCATTAATAAACTTTTTATGTTGCTCTAGGAAGTGTCTGGTTTCTTACTGTATAATAGACCTAAACTTGCATATTTTTCTATCATGTAGTGCAAGTTGGATCCTAAAAATTGTTATATTCACATGAATCATGTGACATTATGGCCCCTTTCACACATGCAGACTCATTGAGTTCTATGGCCCCATACACACATCTGTAGTTCTTACAGATCCGTTTTGGGGCATGATCCGTGACGCAAAAAAAAAAAATTAAGCCACTTTGTATCTGTGTCACCTATATGAAAGTGGGTCCCCAAAAATGTGGACAGTTACTGACACACTCGTAATCCTGTCCGCAGTTGCAGGTCCGTAATAACAGACAGCGTTACTGATGTGTGACTGGGGCCTGAGTCACACATACAGGATCTGCTGCTGCATCTGCTGGATCCTGTATGTGTAAATGCATCCTTGAATTAAAAAGTATAGAAATGTTGTCACGGCCGCGGCGGCGTCCCGCGTTCCGGGCCGCCGCCGCGACCGCTTCCTGCCCCATGCAGCAGCCGGTGTCCATAGTCGGGGACCCGGCGCTGCTATCACCTCGGCCCCGGGGGGCGCCTCACCTCTCCACGCTCCTGTTTCCCGCTGTGCCGGCCGGCGCGCGTCCCCGCCTCCTAGGGCGCGCGCGCGCCGGCTGTCTCAGATTTAAAGGGGCAGTGCGCTCCTAATTGGTAGTTGCACCTAATCACTCCCCTATAAATCCCAGCATGCCCTGTCCCCTGGGTTGGAGCCTCTACATGCTTCCCATAGCGTTTGGCCCAGCTCCCTGTTGTTCCTGTGTCCTGTCCGTTACCTGGTCCCAAGTCCCTGTTCCTGAGTCCTGTCCGTTACCTGGTCCCAAGTCCCTGTTCCTGGTTCCTGTTTCCCTGTCACTCCACCTGTTCCTGTGTCCAGCCAGTCACGTGCTCTCTCATCTGCAGATTATTGCCTGTACCATCTCCTGCCACGCCTCGCCTGCCGACACCAGCAACCAAGCCAGGGGTAGCGACCTGGGGGTCGCCTGCCGCAGCAAGTCCATCCCGCCTTGCGGCGGGCTCTGGTGAAAACCAGCGGCCCCTTAGACTCCGCTCCCTGGTGAGGTTTGTGCCATCGCTGGTGCCGGTCCAGTGGATCCACTACTCCGGGCGTTACAGTAGGCTCCAACCATGGATCCCGGCGAGGTGCCTGATCTCCGTGATGTCGCCAGAGTGGTCACTCAGCAGGCGCAACAAATCCAGAAGCAGTCACAGCAGATCCAGCAACTCACTGCCGCCTTACAGCAGCAGACTACTGCCCAGCGCACACCACCTCCTGACGCTTCTTCTTCACTCCGACTGGCCCTCCCAAGCAAGTACTCTGGGGACTCTAAGTTGTGCAGAGGATTCTTGACTCAGTGCACCATGCACATTGAACTTTTGAGTAGTCAGTTTTCCACCGAGCGCTCTAAAGTGGCTTTCATCATCAGCCTATTAGAAGGTAGAGCCCTGGCCTGGGCCACGCCACTGTGGGACCGTGATGATCCAGTTGCTGCCAATCTCCGGGCCTTCCTATTCGAGTTTCGCTCCGTCTTTGAGGAACCTGCCCGTGCTTCTTCAGCCGAGACTGCTCTCCTCAACCTCTCTCAAGGCAGCTCCTCTGTTGGTGACTACGCCATCCAGTTCCGCACCCTGGCAGCCGAATTGGACTGGAACGAGGCCGCCCTATTGGCCACCTTCAAGAAGGGCCTGTCTAGTCGTGTGAGAGACGTGCTCGCTGCCCGAGACCTGCCTACCTCCCTGAACGAACTCATTCTACTGGCCACCCGAGTTGATACTCGTTTTTCGGAGAGGGAGGAGGAGGTTCGGCATGAACATTTACTAACCCGTTCCCGTCGCCATCCCCAGCTGGCGCCGGTTTTCCAGAATCCTGACCTTTCGATGTCCCAACCCTCTCCTGAGATTCCTATGCAGGTGGAACGGGCTCACCTGACGCCTGAGGAAAGAATCCGGCGCCTGGAGCAGAATCTCTGTCTCTATTGCGGTGGTTCCGATCACTTCCGGCTGGGATGTCCCCTACGTCCCCAAACATCCGGAAAATGCTCGCACCTAGGTCCGGTGGGACAGGTGTCCCTAGGTGTGAATGCCACCATTCCAAGTCTGTCTATGCCAGTTTCCATCCGGACTCTCTCAGGACGAAATCATCAGACTACTGCCTTCCTCGATTCTGGGTCAGCAGGCAGTTTTATTGCGGCAACATTGGTCCAAAGATGGCGGCTACCCGTGACCCGACTAGCCAGGCCCCTGTCTATCTCCTCGGTCACAGGCGAAATTCTTACCGACCGTGTGTACTACCAGACCGCACCTTTAGTCCTCCAGGTGGGTCCTTTACATCAAGAAGAGATATCCTTCTACGTCCTGCCCCATTCTTCCCCCGCGGTCCTCCTGGGACTCCCGTGGCTGCAAGAACATGCCCCTCAACTGGACTGGAGAACCGGGGAGATTCTCAGTTGGGGTCAGGACTGTTCCAACCAGTGTCTCAGGTCACCTCAGACCAAGTGTACTATGTCGTTTCCTGTCCCAGCCAAGCCTCTACCCGACCTACCGGCAGAAGACCAAGACTCGGCGGATGCCTTCTCTGCCGAGGTGTACCCTCTCTCCGTACCCAAGACTAAGGTCGTGTCCTCTCACCACCGGGAGAACTTACAGAAGGTCCTCGTCCACAGACCCACAGTCCCTTGCCATGTTTTACCGCCTGATCGCCTAGCACCAGTCGTCACCTCCTCGCTTCAGAGAGTACCCCCCGGAAAGACTCATGTTCACCCTGCGCTTCGAAGAGGTATTTTGAAGTGGGGTCATTCCTCGTTGGAGGCCGGGCACCCTGGAGTCCGTAAGACCGGCCAACGGATCTCTCGCCACTACTGGTGGCCTAGTCTGTTTCAAGATGTCAAAGACTTTGTGGCTTCCTGTGCCATCTGCAGGCAAGAAAGAGGGGGAGGCCAAAGGGGGGGGGTACTGTCACGGCCGCGGCGGCGTCCCGCGTTCCGGGCCGCCGCCGCGACCGCTTCCTGCCCCATGCAGCAGCCGGTGTCCATAGTCGGGGACCCGGCGCTGCTATCACCTCGGCCCCGGGGGGCGCCTCACCTCTCCACGCTCCTGTCTCCCGCTGTGCCGGCCGGCGCGCGCGTCCCCGCCTCCTAGGGCGCGCGCGCGCCGGCTGTCTCAGATTTAAAGGGGCAGTGCGCTCCTAATTGGTAGTTGCACCTAATCACTCCCCTATAAATCCCAGCATGCCCTGTCCCCTGGGTTGGAGCCTCTACATGCTTCCCATAGCGTTTGGCCCAGCTCCCTGTTGTTCCTGTGTCCTGTCCGTTACCTGGTCCCAAGTCCCTGTTCCTGAGTCCTGTCCGTTACCTGGTCCCAAGTCCCTGTTCCTGGTTCCTGTTTCCCTGTCACTCCACCTGTTCCTGTGTCCAGCCAGTCACGTGCTCTCTCATCTGCAGATTATTGCCTGTACCATCTCCTGCCACGCCTCGCCTGCCGACACCAGCAACCAAGCCAGGGGTAGCGACCTGGGGGTCGCCTGCCGCAGCAAGTCCATCCCGCCTTGCGGCGGGCTCTGGTGAAAACCAGCGGCCCCTTAGACTCCGCTCCCTGGTGAGGTTTGTGCCATCGCTGGTGCCGGTCCAGTGGATCCACTACTCCGGGCGTTACAGTCTGTAAAAGTTTCCCAAGGTGAACTACAAGTGTCCCTCTTTGGCTGTCCAAAAAGTTGGGAGGTATGCACAATCTCTTTAGACACCACTAACAAAGACAAATGCACATTACTGACACAGACACATTACTGACATGCACAACATAGTGGCACAGACACTTACTGACACACACATTACTCACACAGACACATTACTGACATGCACAACATAGTGGCACAGACACTTACTGACACACACATTACTCACACAGACACATTACTGACACAGACACTTACTGACACACATTACTCACACACACATTACTCACACAGACACATTACTGACACACATTACTGACACACACATTACTGACACAGACACATTACTGACACAGACACTTACTGACTGGCACACACACATACACGCAGCACTTACAGCTCAGTTTTTCCCATCGTCCTCTCTGTTGGGCTGATCTCCACACTGTAAGGTTGAGGACCTGCGGGTCTGAGTTCAGGTCCTTCAACCATCTTTCTCTCTCTCTGTGCAGGATGCCCACATGTCCTGCTCCTTCTCTGTCTTCTGATGCTCAGCTCACTCACCCTGCACTACAGGGCTGAACATTATCGTACCGGGCCCCTCTCCCCCTCCGGCCCCTAATTTATTTGCTAACAATAAACGTTACAGAGTATAGGCTGGTATAACTTACTTCCTAACATGTCATCAGCAACTGAACATGAGTATGCCCATAAGTATACATACATCAAATGTATCTTCATGGCCACTCTGGAATATGTCTTCTTCATTACTGGACAGAAACACAGGGGCTGATGCTCTGAGGTGTCCATAGAATATGATGTACACTTGAGATGTGGTCCCAGCAGACGGCATATCACTAGTGATAATAGATACTTTCCATTTTCCAGCTGCATGGATCAAAGTAAATACAATATAAATGAAGCGGTTGATGTAAAGAGATAGATCATCATCTACTAAAGGCAGATTTAATACCTGCCGAGTTAATGCTGTATCTGGAAGAATATGGACTGTGGCTATAATGTTATATTTAACCTATAAAGCTACTTTATATGTCATTTTATCCTTCTTTGTGACAGTAGTTTGAAAACTAAAGAAGCTAAATCAGTATATATTTGGATGGAATCAGTTTTTCTAATAGACATAGACATGGTCCATAACATACTGTACTATAAATATGGAGAGAAGATTTATCAGCCAGTGTTCTAATCAGAATGCAGCTTGCTTTGGGCTTATAATGGGAATGTTTTACTATATATATTGTCAATCTACAATGGCAATGACTGTGGAATGCTTTAAAGACATTAAGACTATGTTCTCAAAACATACTAAAGATACTAAAGATTGCAAACATCGGCCTTTGTTGTAAAACAATAGCTGTAATTAATGCTCATAATCATCATTTGCGATCTTTAGTACGTTGTGGGAACATCTATTTAAAAATCTCATGTCTTCCAGTACTTATCAGCTACTGTATGTCCTGCAGTGAGTGGCGTTTTCTTTCCAGTCTGACACAGTGCTCTCTGCTGCCACCTCTGTCCATGACAGGAACTGTCCAAGGCAGGAAAGGATTTCTGGGGATTTGCTACTGCTCTGGACAGTTCCTCTCACAGACAGAGGTGGCAGCAGAGAGCACTGTGTCAGACTGGAAACAATACAACACTTCCTGCAGGATGAGTACTGAAAGACTTGAGATTTTAAGTAGAAGTAATTTAGAAATGTCTAGAACTTTCGGACGCGAATTGATCTGAAAGAAAAAAATTACATGAGAACACCTTTAAGTCAATTGCCTATTTAAAGTGAAATTCACTCTGGTATAATGTCTTATGGATTAAGACCTTATTTACACATCCCATGAAATTGTCCGTCATAGTAGGCACCCGCCCGCCTAGGTAGGGGTGCCCTGGGACTACTGTGGCACTCTCCACATGGGCAGTTTAATGTTATTAGCCCAGTGGGCCGCTAGGTAGGGGTTAATAATTCAGTAGAAAGGGGGGGGGTGTCCCTCCCTCCTCGCTGCCTTTTCTCCCTCCCCATCAGGCAGCAGTAGCCAATTATATAGGTATCCGGGTCCCGTGGCCAATGGGAGAGCAGGGCGGTATTTGGCAGTAGATATTACCTGGGGTTCCCGCTCTTTCCCTCAGTTCACTTCCTCTGCATAGCGAGTTGGTTGTGTTCCCCATGGCTTCGGCTGATGAGACATTGATGGCCGCGCTCCAGGCGCGTGCAGCCTCGGAGGGTGAGGGCTGGCTGGGCAGATTCATGGCCGGGCTCAGCTCCCCTCCGGTTAATTTTCCTCAGCACAGCGAAGGTAGGCGTTCGTCGCGGCGTTCCCGAGCCCCTATCCGCCTTAGCCCCTCCCCCGTACTTACGGCATCCGGTTCGGCGCTTGGCAGATCCAGGAGAGCTGGTCAGCCTGCTCGTGCTCCTCCTGCTTCAACTGCCTCCGCTTCCCTCGTAACGGCCGGCGGCCCCCCCGAAGTGGTGTTGTCCCGGCCTGTAGCTGCCTCTTCACCGGCGCCCCACAGCGGCGCAGCTGATCCCGCTCCGTCTGTCTCCCTCCCGGTACGGAACCCTCTGACGCGTCGGGAAGCGACACGTGACCTGCAGTCGGCATACGGCTTAGTCAGCACCCTGCCACTGTTAGAGCCCTCAGCAGCGGCCGCACAGGCTTTCAGGTACCCGTGGCTTAGGATGGGGAGTCAGGCTAGTGTGTCCTCTGACGACTCCCCCATCCCTTCGGCCCAGCAGGAGCTGGTAGCTCCCTCCCCCTCTGCCGTTCCCCAGGTCGCACAGACCCTCATGCAGCCCCCCGCATTGCCCCAAGCTGCGCAGGTGTCGGACGCCGCAGCAGTTTCTGGGGAGATGCGGTCATCTACTGCTATTACAGCCCAGCCGCTGCCGCACTGCAGCACTGCCCCCACGCTTCCACCACCTGCTGATAGGGTGCAGGACACAGGTCGCGCGGCATCCAGGCTCAGCTCGGTATCCCGCAGTTCTAGGCGCAGCAGGCGCAGGTCCCGCTCTTCATCTGACTCTCAGGACTCGCGGCGCCATCACCGCCGCAGGTCGTCTGGACACCATCGCAGCCGCTCCAGTCGTCGGTCTAGGGCTTCCGGTGGCCGCAGGCGTTCCAGGTCGTCCAGATGGCGCTCCCCGTCCACGTCTGGGGGTTTTTCCAGCGCCTCTGACGCATCTGGCCGGAGCCCCAGGGACCTCCGTGGAAGCAGGAGTTTGTCCCGTTATTCTAGGCCTAAGAAAGCAGCAAAAGGAGGAGTCACGACGGCGGCTGTTCCAGACCCGGTGCCTGCGGTGTCGTCCGCTCCGTCCGCCCCCGTTATGGCGTTTCCAAGTTCTTCTACTACGGGTGAGTTTAACTTTACCGGGGCTTGGGGGGCGGGAGGGTCAGGGGAGGGGGCAGTGGTTTCTACTTTGAAATCAATCTTGGATAAGTTGTCCACACCTCCTTCTTCTGTCATGGTTACTCCGGGGGAGCAAAGGGTCCCTCCCCCTATGGCGGGTTTACATAAGGATGCGTTCTTTTGTGGGATTAGCCCTTTAGGATCGCACCTGAGTATGGATGTGAAAGAGAAGATTTGGTCCAATCAATATGTTGACATTTGGTCGCTCATATCGGTGGACCAACACACGGTGGACAAAGAGCGGCGTCCGTTCACTGACACCAAGGTCACGGACCGGAAGCCGCGGGTGGCTAGGAACATTAATAATTGGTTGCAGGCTTTTTCTGTACTAGGTTATCTGATGGGGCAGAAACACCCCGAGCGCTGCTCGGAGCTTTTTGTTTACTTCGACAGTATTTACTCTGCTTACAAATCGCACGGTGGATCTGCCTGGTGGCAATACGATGAGGACTTCCGTCGGCGTTTGGCTCTTCAGCCGGAGATCGGCTGGGGGGTCAGGGCGACGGACGTGTGGTTGCGCCTCATGATGGCCCCAAGGGTTCAGCCCTTTCGGGGGGCGGCCGCTGTCACCGGGACAACGGGAACAGCGGCCGTACGCCGCCCGGGAGCCTGCTGGCTATATAACGAGGGGCACTGCAGATTCGCGGGGTTGTGTAAGTATCGACACGAGTGTTCGACTTGTGGCGGAGCTCACTGCGCCACGCGTTGCCCCACTCCAAAAGGCAGGCTCCCTCCTCGAGCGACCGCTACCGAGATCAAGGACCACGGTGAGGGTAGACGTGATGCGCCCGTGGCTAGATCAGTACCCCAATAGAACGGACGCAAAAATTTTGTTTGAAGGATTTATGTTTGGTTTCTTTATCCCCTTTTATTATTCTTGTTCCCCCCTGTCTTCCGATAATTTGAAGTCGGCACGCGATCATCAGCAGGTACTACGGGAAAAAATTGAGAAGGAGGTGTCGTTGGGCCGCATGGCCGGCCCGTTTTGCTCTCTTCCTTTTAGGAACCTCAGGGTCTCCCCCTTGGGAGTTGTGCCTAAAAAGGAACCGGGCAAATTCAGAATGATTCATCACTTGTCGTTCCCAAAGGGATCATCAGTGAACGATGGGATTCCGGCAAGTGATGCTTCGGTTTCGTACGTGTCTTTTGATAAAGCAGTGTTGTTACTCAGGAGGGCGGGGCGCGGTGCATTACTTGCGAAATCGGACATAGAGTCGGCTTTCCGCTTGCTGCCGGTGCACCCCGAATGCCACCATTTGTTGGGCTGCCAGCTGGATGGCCAATTCTATTATGATATGTGCCTGCCCATGGGATGTTCCATTTCGTGTCACTTCTTTGAAGTTTTCAGCTCCTTCCTGGAGTGGGTGGTGCGATATGAAACGGGTTTTGATTCGGTCATCCATTACTTAGATGATTTTTTGTTCATTGGTCCGGGTCAGGGCGATTCATGTCTATATTTGTTATCTATGTTTCAAGGTTTCATGCACCGCTTTGGGGTACCGCTTTCCCCGGAAAAAACGGAGGGCCCTACCACAAAGCTGACTTTTTTGGGGATCGAGATCGATTCCGTGGACATGGTTTTCCGTTTGCCTGCTGACAAGCTGAACAAATTAAGGGACTTAATCGAGGGTTTTCTGGCAGTACAGAAGGCCACATTGAAGCAGGTCCAGTCCTTGCTAGGGCTGCTGGTCTTCGCCTGCAGGGTCATGCCCATGGGGCGCATTTTTTTGCGCCGCTTGGCTATGGCGACTGCGGGTGTAAGGGCGCCTGGGCACCGGATACGGATTACACTCTCTTTGAAAGCTGACTTAAGAGTTTGGAGGGAGTTTCTCCGTAATTACAATGGCCGGACTTGTTTGATGGGTACTAGACTGATCAATGATGAAGTAGCCTTGTACACTGACGCTGCTGGCGCCTTGGGTTTTGGTGCCATCCTCGGTCATGAGTGGTGCGCGGACGTGTGGCCGGAGGCGTGGAGGGATCGGGGATTGTGTAAGAACCTAACCCTGTTGGAGTTGTTTCCCATAGTGGTGGCTATTGAACTGTGGGCCTCGGAACTCTCTAACAAACACATTTGTTTTTGGTCTGACAATGCCAGCGTGGTTTCTTGTATAAACAACCTCGTTTCCTCCTCTCCTCCTGTCATTAGTTTGCTCAGGCACCTGGTCTTGCGTTGTTTGGAACATAATGTTTATTTTCGATCCCGGCACGTTCCAGGGGTTAAGAACAATGTTGCTGATGCTCTGTCTCGATTTCATTGGCAGGAGTTCAGAACGCTGATGCCCGGGGCCAGAGAGGTGGGCAGACCGTGCCCGGAGCTGATATGGAACCTGGTGGATCTAGAATGATGTCGCTGATTTCCTCGTCTGTGTCGCCAAGTACATGGCGGCAACATGGTAAGGCGTGGGCAGAGTGGTGCGCACTAGTGGGAACGCGTGATGCTGCAGGAAGCCGTGAGCTCCGGCTAGAAATTACGGTGGAATTCTTGTTGAACATCAGAGATGCGGGTCTATCAGGGGTGGTTGCGCAGCGCAAGTTGGCTGGGGTAGCTTTTTATTTGAAGCTGTTGGGATGGGACGACGTTACAAAAGCCTTTTTTATACGGCAGGCGCTAAAAGGATGGAAAAAGGAGAGGGTTGTTACGGATAGGCGTCGTCCGGTGTCGTACGGGTTGCTGTCTCGTTTGGTTGCGCATTGCCCAGCCGCGTGCGGGTCTCCGTACGAGGCGACTCTTTTTGCAGCGGCGTTTGCGCTAGCATTTTTCGGCGCGCTTCGCATAGGCGAACTTCTTCCTCCTTCCAGAGTACGGCCGGGTGGGCTTAGGGACTCCGACGTGTTCCTTGGCAGGGAATTTTTACGGCTCCGGATTGCCAGATCAAAAACGGACCAGGCCGGCCAGGGGGCGTGGCTTCCGCTGTGGGCGGTGGATGGTCTGGTTTGCCCGGTTAAGCTGGC
Organism: Dendropsophus ebraccatus; assembly: GCF_027789765.1. Classification (NCBI taxonomy): domain Eukaryota; kingdom Metazoa; phylum Chordata; class Amphibia; order Anura; family Hylidae; genus Dendropsophus; species Dendropsophus ebraccatus. The sequence goes on from NC_091455.1 coordinate 56,417,069, forward strand.
ACATAAATATGTTGCAGTGAAAAGCGCGGGGGAGCGTTTTTTGGCCCACGAGGACGGTTCTCCTCTCACGATTTTTCAGTTTAGATCTATGTTCCGTAAGCTCCTCACGGCCCTGGGGCTTCCCCATGAGGAGTATGGAACGCACTCTTTTAGAATCGGCGCAGCGACCGAAGCGGCTAGGGCGGGACTCTCTGAATCGGTGGTGAAGAGGATTGGCAGATGGCGTTCGGCGTGCTACGCGCGTTATGTTCGCCCTGAATTGGTATTATGAGTTCCTAATTGCGTTTTTTCTTTTCAGAGGTCGTGATGCCCGCAATATGGATTGTGGGTCATTCATACATATTTCGTGCCTGTCAGCGTGCAGAGGTTCGTCCCGGGGGCAGGAGCCTGGGCTTCCGGAATATCGCGGTCTCCTGGAGGGGTATAAGGGGCCTCCGCTGGCCTCAGGTGCTGACTGAGGTTATGTCCATATCTGCCGCGGCTAGCTGTCCCGTTATATTGGTCATACATGCGGGAGGAAACGATCTCTGTCATGCGAAAATAGGTGAGCTCATGACGCTGATGAGGGCTGACATTGAAAGGATGGTATCCTTCTTCTCTGAATGTATTCTCGTTTGGTCAGAGATCGTCCCCCGTGTGGTGTGGCAGTTCGCCAGAAATTCGGAGGCGGTGGAAAGGGCTCGAAGAACGCTTAACGCTAGGATGTCCCGATTTGTCAGGTCCCGTTCCGGGGTAGTGGTTCGTCACCGCCAGCTTGAGGGCGATAATAGGGGCCTAATGGATGGGGACGGGGTTCATTTGTCCGAAATTGGCACCGACATATTTCTGTCCGGCCTGCAGGATGGTATAGAGCAGGCGTTGTTTTTGCTCGGTGGTGGTCGGACCCCTGTCTAGGTATAACAGGGCTCCTCCGTGGCTGGAAAGATTATGCCTGGGTAGTGTTGTCGGACGTGTACGGCGGGAGTCCGCCGGTGGCACACCGTTTTAACCCAGATGAAGAGTTTGGCACCGCAGTGCCCGTTGGTTTTAGTGAAAGTTATAAATAAAAGCTGTGGCCGACCATCACCCAGCAAAGTTATTACTGTGTCTGTTTTATTCCTAGCGGCGGGTTAAACGGGGAGACAAGATTGGTGTGGAGCCTATTAGTAGTCTAGTAGGCACCCGCCCGCCTAGGTACGGGTGCCCTGGGACTACTGTGGCACTCTCCACATGGGCAGTTTAATGTTATTAGCCCAGTGGGCCGCTAGGTAGGGGTTAATAATTCAGTAGAAAGGGGGGGGGGCCAGACTACAGGCAGACTGCAGGCAGCCGAACTCCCCCGCCCCCCTCAGAACAGTTCAGGTCAATATGTGTATGCCGGCTCCATGTCTCCTGACCTGACAGCCCTGACTGCCACCTCCCTTGCTGGTCCAGACTAAAGGGAGGGCAATATAGAGATAAGCACTCCTTTGCAGAGGATGGGGGGTTCGGGCTTGCGGGATACGCTGATTGTCAGCAGCTGTCAGGGAAAGGGGGGGCAGGGAGGGTTCGGCCTTGCAGGATGTGCTGCCAGCAGCTTCTGAGGAACGGGGGCGTTAGAAGGGACTACAAGGCCCAGCATGCCATATACAGAGGGACTACAAGGCCCAGTATGCCACAGACAGGGGGCCTACAAGATCCAGCATGCCATATACAGGTAGACTACGAGACCCAGAATGCCATTTACAGGGGGGCTACAGGGCTCAGCATGATGCCTGCACCTGGTGGAATACATACTGGGGTGATTTGATGCACGTCAGTGGAAAAGACGCATGTAAAAACATATGCAATTACAGATGGTTTTCCATGGATCAAGGATCTAGCTAGCTAGACCAATCACGGTCCTTAAAAATCACTGGATGTGTGAATAAGGCCAAAGGTGTTTCTATTTGAGCTAACTACAAGTGTTTGATCTTTGGCATTTGCCCTGACTATGGATTCAGCCTTCATTCTGCTCTGTGGACTTATCACCTGGTCCAACATCTTCTGTAATTATTGTAATTGCAGCTCAAGGAGAGTAAAATATCATCAATATTCAACTTCCTACTAATGTAGTATCCAACCAAATACAAGTAACCACAGATACCTTCTGAAGACTGTCACTGACGGAAGTATAAGGAACGTTTCTCAAAAGTGTACACAATACAATACGTATCATTTGTGTGGTAAGACTAATACAAGCTATCTCTACTGTCCAAGGATGATCTCTGAATCAAGGTTTATTATGTTAAACATATTTTGTAATGCTTGCTTGTGTTTTTTTTTCTAATTTTCCATTGTACTAGGTATATTGTTACATCTTGCAGTTTTTATTCTCACCACTAGCTATAAAACTAAGCTGAGATTTCCTGTGTTGTCTCAGGTGACAAGTAGGAAGCCATTAGGCTATGTTCACACACAGTATTTGGATTAGTATTTCAGTATGTCAGTTGTGTGTGGGCTTATACACATTAGTATTAAATAGTGCTGAAAAGCTGACAGTGAGTGTGAGGCACGTGGATGTGTGGCCATGTCTGGTTTTATTTCTCCATGGAATTTCTTAATGCCAATATTTTAGTCAGTATTTGCAGCCAAAATCAGGAGTGGAACTGACCGAGAAAATTTATAATTGAAAGATTTCAAGTTTCTGTGTTTTCAACCCACTCCTCATTTTGGTTGAAAAAATACTGAGCGAAATACTATGTGTAAACAGAGCCCTAAAGTGAAAGGTAGAGTAAAAGAGAACAAAGACAAGCGCTCCATGTGCGGGACCAGATACAATAGGATGGATAAAAATCCAGTAACAGAGTAAAGCCGGGTCCCCTCTCACCTGCAAGATCGAGGAGCAACTAGAAGGAAACCAATGTGCAGCCTTCCTGCAAACCCACGACGGGGCCATAGCAAGATGCAGTCCTTCTCTTCCCATTCCAGCAGGATAAACAGGCTCAAGCGTTTTTAGACCGGACTGATCTCTTCATCAGACGCTAGCATAATGATGAAGAGACCAGTCCGGTTTAGAAATGCTTGCGCCTGTTAATCCTGCTGGACTTGAGAGAGGAGGACTGCATCAAAGTGAAAGGTGACACTGGTAGATGAAATAGATGTAATAGGCCCAGTAAACGAGCACTGATCTAGTAGATTGGCACTTGTGTACAATATTGATTGCTCTGTGTAATAGGAGCCTTATGCTTTCTGACATCTGTGTGCCAGTAAGATGCAGGACTGTTTTTTCAGAATGCTTTGGATTTCTGGATAATATTACATCTGCTTGAATTTCCAGGTGAGAGTAAATTCTGATCAACTGCAAGAATCTTTGTCCAGTTTTACTACTTGGCTATAAGTTGTAATTCTATTTTATTACACAGCTCTCATAGTTCTTTATAATGTTATGTTTGGCTATAAAAATGTACTATTTATTTGAACAGAAGGTTTCTCTGACCACTACTACAATGTAGTCAGGGCTAAATTTATACTGGGCGTTAAAAGACAATAAAACTGATAGTGAGGAGACACTTAAGTACCTTAAAGGGGTAGTCTGCTCCTAAAGTGTGATAGCATGCCCCCATGGTATGCCATCATTCTATCATTGGTGGGGCCCAAACTATGCTATCCCCGATGATCATGAGATTGAAGGGATGGGGCTCTGAGCTCCTGGGAGGCATATGGCCACCCAAACAAACTAATACTTTCCGTGGTTTATTATCTCCTTGCTACAGTTCTGCTATGATTTGCAAAAAATTGCTGCTTTTCTACCACAATTTTGCACAAATCAAGGCATTGTAACATTATCTATCCTATATTATGAACATCACGCTAGTACTGTCATAGTTACAGTGGGCTGGGGGGGCCCAGCCTTGGTGAACACCCTGGGGCCTATGGTAAAGTAAAAGGGGTTGTCCAGCGAAAATCTTTTTCTTTCAAATAAACTGATATCAGAAAGTTATATAGATTTGTAATTTACTTCTATTAAAAAATCTCAGCTGCTGTATGTCCTGCAGGAAGTGGGGTGTTATTTTCAGTCTGACACAGTGCTCTCTGCTGATATCTCTGGCCGAGACAGGAACTCTGTCTCGGTTTTCTATGAATGCCCATAGACAGTTCCTGTCTCGGCCAGAGATGTCAGCAGAGAGCACTGTTTCATACTGAAAATAAAACAACATTTCCTCCAGGACATATAGTAGCTGATAAGTATAAGAAGACTTGAGATTTTTTAATATAAGTAAATTACAAATCTGTATAACTTTCTGACACCAGTTCATCTTTATAGTAGCCCAATACTCTATCACACCAATATCTAACTTTGTTTGTGGTTGTTGGTGTTAAGATACTTAGAATGTTTCCTTCTCTTCCACTGTTCTAAGTAAAGAAAAAATTGGGCTGACATTAAAACACAAGTATATCATATCCATTTTACAAGAAAAAGTATATGCACCAATGATGTGGGTATATGAGCCGGCATATAGCATTTATTTGCCTACATAAAAACATTCATAATACACATGTAAAATTAACAGGCTGCAACAGATTAATTACCAACTGTAATCCAACGAAAATAAGTCCCATTATCTTTGGGAACGGCCTGCACCATGAAGAGGTTTAGGGAAATTAATCAGAGTTTAGTGAGCGGGATTAAATGACACTTCTCCTTTTACTAGCGCACAATAAACGTTTAGGATTTTCTGCTGGTATGTACAGACAGAGATAAACCATGTTCTGCTGCTTTTTATTATGCCAGCAGCCAATACAGCTTTGAGAATTAGATATTTGGTCAAAAAAAATTCTATAGCTGAACCATTTGTCTCTGGCTCACAAATCCCTTTAAGCACCTGATCTATTTTGGCTGATATTTAGAGTGCAGTTTATAAGGCTTGACTACCTAACCTGTGGTCCTGGGATTTTAAGCTAGATATTACATATATTCTAGTTGGTCATCAGAATTCTTTAGGCTGGAGCTATACACAGATCTTTGCATTCATCAGCAGGGACAGACTAGGACGAAAAAAAACCAGCCACCTGGAGCATGCTCGAGTCGATCCAAACCCGAACTTTTGGCATTTGATTAGCGGTGGCTGCTGAAGTTGGATAAAGCCCTATGGCTATGTGGAAAACATGGATATAGTCATTGGCTGTATCCATGTTTCCAGACAACCTTAGAGCTTTATCCAAGTTCAGCAGCCCCTGCTAATCAAATACCATACGTTCGGGTTCAGATCGACTCGAACCCGAACCCATTTTGCTCATCTCTAGTTTTGACTATTATGTATAGCTTCAATAACAACATAGAATGTTGTCTTACAATTTACATTTAGAATGTTGCATTAGAATTTTGACATAGAATGTTGCATTAGAATTTTGACATACTGTAAAATGTAAGTTTAAAATGTTGACATAGAATGCTGGCTTTGAATGTTAATATAGAATATAGGCTTAGAATGTTGACATAGAATGTAAGTTTAAAATGTTGACATAGAATGCTGGCTTTGATTGTATGATATAGAATATAGGCTTAGAATGTTGAGATAGAATGAAGGATTGGAATGTTGTCATTGAATGTATGTTTAGAATGTAGACATTAGCCTGATTAGAGGTCCCTGATTCCTGATCATGGTTCTTGCTCTCTAATATAGACTACTGTCTGTGGCCCTCCTTGTTAGACCCTTGCTTGGCACCCCTAACTTGTCTCTGTGACCCTGCTTCCCTTTAGCAAAGCTTCCTTACAGACTCTTTATTACCTCATCCTCTTTTTCATGCAAAGATCCTTAAGCTTTTAGTTGCTGATTGGCTCTTCTGAGCTCTAGCTATTGCTCAAGAATTATTAGTATCATTATTACAGCTTCTAGCTGCTTCTGAGTCTGTGTAGTTTTTGCCATGATTTGCACAAAATAGAAGAACAATACTTGATTCACTGGTTGGGAAAAGAGTGGCCCACAGAGGGCACAGGCGCTTCTGGCATTTGCAAGAATTGCCAGATGGCCAGTCCAGCCCTGTCGATCAGTAATTGTTGAACAACTTGTGTGCAACTTTCATGCATCTTCTTTGCAACTTTGTTAGATAAAGTTGACTGTACATTGGCTGTTGCCTTTTAGTCTCAATCTTGGGCACTGCATTGCAAAATTACTGGGGGAGAGGGAGGACGCCAACGTGCAGAAGCTCTGGGGCTGCTCTCGTCCTCCTTCTCCACAAGACTGCTGGACTGCCGGTAGTATGATGGGGGAAGCACTTGGGAGAAGTTGTTTGGGCATTGGGGTGACCTGTGCTCCATGCACAGTGACATCCTCCCTCTTCCCCAGGCAGCTGTCATGACCCCCAAGCAGCTGAGCGCGCCAGCCACCTGGAGGGGGAGGACATCACTGTGCAGGAGATCGGGGTCACCATAAAAGCTCGGCAGGGAACACCTCTCTGGCTGCCACCCCTAGGGTTAAGAGCAGGGATTGGTGGGAATCCCTGCTTCTTTACAGTAACTAGTGGTGCACAATGCACCCCTACCTACTGTTGGTCCAGAGGAGGTAAATGGTGATGCTATTGCATCACCCATGAACTTTTTTTTTTTTTGTTAAATAATAAGCGCTGAACTGTTTACACTCTTACACTCTGGATGCCGGGTGCTCTGAACCATGGAGAGTAAAGCCCCATTTAAAACATTTACATTGTTCCCTATGGGAACACACAGCTTGGTTCTGGAACTGCCTTCCTAAACCGATTGTGTTTGAGAACAGAGGTATTACTGTACATTGTTCATCGGCAATGTGAACAATATTAACTGCTACAAGACAGTCCACACTAGTGAATGGAGATTATTGTAGCAGCAGCATACAGATTAAGATTTGCAGAAACTTTTGACAAGTTCTCAGACATGTCAAAAGTTACTAATAGCACCACATCTCACTCTTGATCCCTAGACACAGCAAGGAAGAGTGCATGGAAGCATGTATCTGTCCCTGGCTGTCAATCAAATCTGACTTGTTTGAGCCATCAGAATCTATAGAAGGAACAAGTGGCTGCCATGCACTCTCCCTGGATGTATCTCAGGATCATAGCGGGTCTCAGGACTGAGACCCAAAGTGATTAGTAAATTTTGACAATAATGGTTTAACACTGCATGTGCTGAGTGGCATCACATAATGTGAGTCTGATTTGTACACCAATGCATGGGGTATCAGTAAATAAGTAGGGCTATGTCTGTGATCATTGACTTGTTAAGGTTGTGATTAGAGGTGTAAATATTGGGCATGCTCGGGTTTTCCTGAACCTGAGCATGCATTTGATTACAGTGGCTTCAGAAGTTGGATGCAGCCCTAAGGCTGCCTGGAAAACATGTATACAACCACAGGCCATAGGCTGTATCCATATTTTCCAGGACTCCAAGCTTCTTGATTTTATCATAGATGACTACAGAATGCTTCACTATCAGTCCATTGTGATTGAACCATTCTAGATTATATTCACTATGACATATTATACATTATACAATTATACAGTACGGTTCAAATAATGACATTATTACACCCCGACCCCTAAACTTAAATGCACCGATAGTACGAAGACAGAAACAATGCAGATTTCAAATCACATTTATTAACAAATATTAGCAATTATTTACCAAACTGAAAAAAACACCAGAGTTTTAATTAGAAGTGATATGTTAAAACGACATTTACTAAGAAAAGAAATGCTGTATAATATAACCTACCCAATAATAAGAGTAATGTATACAACTGGAGATGAGTGAACTTATAGGACAAATTGACAAATCGGTATCTCAAGCAGTGGATGGGCATTCATTATGTTCAGAAGAAGCAGTAGTTTTGATTTGTAAGTGTTTGAAAAGCACTTGGAAAATAGAATAGTTTTTTCTAGACACAACAATTAATCAACCTCCTCTGCTTGATATTCATATCTGGCAATTTATAATATGGGGGATATTTATTATAATCAGTGTACTCGTACGCCAGTTTTAAATTAGGCCCCGCCCCTACTCACCCTGGCGGACTTACTAGGAGGCGCACGTCTCTGAAGTAAATCCGAAAGGATCTATGCAGGTATAGATTTCTGCCATGATTTATTCTGCCATGGTTTGGTAGGCATGAATCATGGTAAATCAGGCAGGGGATGAGGCCACGCCTCCTCCCCGCCTTGGCGTGATCCCTGCCTATTTATTAGGTCAGTGAGGGTTAAGGGTGGCATCTGCCACAGAGATGGTAAGAATCTATGCTTTCTCAGAGGCATACACCAGGGGCATAACCTTCTTAAATATCCCCCTATAAGTTCATTAAGCTCTATTTACAATACAAAGGGAGCAAACATAGTTTAATTTAACTCTATGTTAGTCCCACTAGGCTTAGGGCCCTATCTGTGAATCCGGCAGCTATCAATCCGTGTAATAAAGACAAAGATCAACCAAGGAGTCAGCAATCGCATGCCCGTTGGCTGATCACTGTCTTTTTAAACAAGTTCAAAAATCATCGTCCACCAGCCACACAACACGTGTAATGGCTGATGTGCCCCTAACTGATGAAAGGGTATAGATAGTAATAATAAAGATGTATGCTTACCTCTCCACCCTCCTCCCAGTATTCTCCTGACTTGTTACTGCATTCCCCACTGACTGCAGCCACCACTGACATTTCTGGACCCATCTCTGCAGTGACAGCATGCTAATCCAATCACTGGCCAAGAAGGGACAGCGCAGCAGCTAGTGATTGGCTGAGCAGGATGCCACTGCAGAGACCAGTTCTGAAGTGTCAGCAGTTGCAGAAGTCAGTGGTGGACACAGAAACAAACCAGAAGGACACCATGGTAGCATGGAGAGGTAAGTAGACATCTTTTTTATTTTCTAAATATGTAAAAATATCCCTTTAACAATGTCATGCGGCCCTTACCACATGACAATCGAGCCATCTAATAGGCTCTGTAAGTAAGTGCCGGTTTAATGCTGCCCTTACAGTTCAGCATTAGTCTGTGATAAAATAGCTAATACAATGGCTCAATTTACTATTGGAAAATAAAAGAGTTCTGGATTTGCATAAAACAATTTGCATAAAACAATGGCTTACATGCTGTGCATTATATTTATTACATGTTTTATGCACTCCTGGTACAGTTTAAGCTAATAGTAGGCCTAAATTTAGACTAAACATCCTAAAGATGTACAGTATCAGATTTATCGATGTGATTCTTTGGCTGTCTAGTCTAAGTTTACACTTATTAGACAGTTTACTAAATCTGTTCCAGTTTTCCTCTACTGTAACAAGGATCTTGTATGGCACTGCTTTCTAGCTTCTAATCTGTACCATATTATTAGTATTTCTTCAAGAATGAAATCTGTCATATTATGCTTCTTAACATATTAAAAGGGTTTCCCATGAAGAAAACAGTTGTAGGACTTCCTGTGTTTAGAATCTTTGAAAAATAAAAAAAAAATCAGAACACAGGAAGTGCCGTGTTTTCCATGATAACTAAAAAAAATGAAGGCAAATATGCTTTATATCACATCTACTCCTGATTTAGATTTTGCAAGTCATAATGACAGGTACACTTTAAGAGACAGCCTGGTAATAAAGCCCGGTAAAATACATTTACCAGGTTTGCGATGTCTGGGCTGAATGGGTAAATCAGAAGGGAGGCTTAGAACGGACATGATCCCTCTCTATGCATAATCATTTTTTTTTTATTTAACATGTCAGTAATCTATAAGCTTTCTTTTTAACATTTTTAGATCCTTCACAAATATGCATGCTTTGTATGGCCAAGTATGCATGTTACTTTTAATACATAGCAGGGATAAGCAGTTACCAGACACTTCTGGCAGCAGCTGTTCTCCTGGGCAAACAAACAAGACATTTTTCACCACAGCAGACAATACGTAATCTAATACACATTAGGTTATTTGCCATTTCCACTAAAATTGACTGGTTGAGTCAAAGTAATATCTGGTAGGTGAACTACAGGAACATGGTCACCTTTGTTAAGCAGAAGGTGAATTGGTTCCTCTAATACAGGAATGTGAAACCTTTGGCCCTCTAGCTGTTGTAAAACTATAATACCCATCATGCCTGTACAGCCAACGTTTTAGCTCTAGCTTTGGCTGTGCAGGCATGATGGGAATTGTAGTTTTGCAACAGATGGAGAGCCAAAGGTTTCCCATCCCTGCTCTAAATTAATACAACACCAGGGTTATAATGCAAACCCATCAATAGTGCAGACGTTTCTTGGTATAAGAGCCTGTGTATATTCAGTAGGTGGTCGGTTTAACACTGAAAGGCTGATACAATATAAAAGGTGGCTTGTAATTGAAATCAATGTTTATTTTGTGTTTTACTAAATATTAAGCTGCATTAGAAATAAAAACATATATGTATAATACAAGCACCTCTATTCAACCATTGTTGAATTTTATTCAAGTTAATAAAAAAAATACCTACGCAACCATTTCCTATTGCTCGATTTTGTTTTTAATCAATGTTGACACAACATGGTAAATTGTTTGGAAAATATGGCCTATGTGTCTACAGCTCCTGTGCAGACCTATCTGTCTCCTTGGTTACAGACTACAAAAAAACCCTGTGTAGTCTGATTCTCCCTTCCAACTGTTCTTTTAACAAACAGGAAGTTGTTTCATAAGAAGTAAGGAAAATGAGTGGAACACCAGGGATAGTTTAATAGCTTTAAAGGTGACAGGGAGAGATTTTTGACAAGTGACTTGGGCTGCAGGGAAAGTAGTAAATAAGTATACTTACCCATTATCACTATCCCCAGTTGCTGCAATATTATGAGTGCCCAATTCTTGCTTTATCCTGGTTTGTGTGAGGTTTTGTGCAGACTGGGATTGCCCGCTTAGCCAATTACTGGGCTGGGCAGGACAACTAGGAAGAAAAGTACCTAAGTTGGGACTGGAAGCTTGGTAAAATGGGAGCAGTGAGCGATCGGGTCAGATAAGCATACTTTTGTACTACTTTTACTGCATCCTAAGCAACATGGATCTATATCAGAGCTGTAGACACACAATTTCAGAGTTTTAATCAAGACTATTTGAATTCTTGCTTAATTATTTATTTTAGATACATTGGAGCAATATAGAAATGTTGAATAGGTGTTTATAGCTTTTAAATCATATACACAAATAGCACCAGTGAATATACCCAGCAAAGTAAATTATCATATAAAAAATACAATTGTAAACACCATTCATAAAACACTGACATAAAAATTGAGATAACAAAAAGCATATGACATTTGTATTTATTATGGCTTTTCTTATACTGGTCATTGTTTTGCAGAAATGCTCAAAAATGTAATAGATGAAAATAAACAAAAAAATGCATACTTTACATATGTCATAGAACCAAGCTGGTTGTTATCTCTTACTTCCCCAATGGGGCCTGCAATATAAATTTTATAGTAACCTATCTCTATGTTTTTAAAGAAAACTGGAGTACTGAGACAAAACCCACACAAGCAAAGTGAGAACATATAGGACCTCAGCACTGCAAGGCAACAATACTAACCAGAGAGACACCATGCACTGACCATCTAAATGATCGTCATATTCTTCTATTGATTTTACATGTCCAAACAACAGGACTAGAAAAGTAAAATTCAGCTACTGTAGATGAACCCACGTTTCTAAGTGTTTACTAAGGAGTAAATCAAAACCATAGATATCGGAGAATGTACTAAGTGTCAAGTTACTTTTGGATGTTTTATGTGTGATGATAGAGGACATTGTTATTCTCATCATTTCTAGCGCATGTAAGATCTTGGAGCACATTGCTGGTGTTAATATCTTTGAATAGGTTAGTTATTCTGGCAATTGTATTTGCTAGATTTGGATATAGTTCTGATACGCAGTCACTTCTGTTCTGTAAATTGATGAAGGTTTTTAACTTTTTGACACCTTCATTGAGAATGTCAAATGAAATGTTCTCAGTATCTCTGTAGTTACTGACTAGACCTTTCATCTTGTGTTGTATATTGTTGTTCTCATCTACAATTGTACAGTTGTTGGACAAGGCAGTGTCAAATGAGTATGTGGACATAGACTGTAGATACAGAAGATTCTCTATATCATTTGGTCGACAGTAGGCAAAACCTCTATCTCCTTCATTTACAGGAAGAATGACTGCAGTCAGGATTGGGCAGTGCTGACCACAGATGACTTGAAGCTTATCCAGTGAGTCCTGTTCTCTTACTCGGTTTCGACTGGCACTATCAAGAGATTGATCCCTTCTAGCCTGGGCAGCATCACAAAGTGGTAACGGATGGACTTTGTTATCAGACACATGGAAATCTACACTGGCAAATGATGGTAAACTTGCACTCATTCCACCACATTTCTCGATAGACTCTAGTGAGGTACAGTCATGTATTTTACCTTTACCTAAAGCACCAGATGACTTGGGCCTGACTTTGGACCTTGTACTTATCGTATCGGTAAAGGGTTCTGAATCACTGCCATGGGGCATGTTAAAATAATTGCAGGTATAATGTTCAGGTTTAACTATATCTTCAAGTTCCGAGGAAGAAATTTCAGCTAATGGTTGATTCATTTTGCAAGCTGAATGCATATAAGGAACCTCATCGCTAGTATTGTCAAGTAAAGTGTCACCAGATGTTGTATCGAGATTTGCATACATCCCGGTTGCTTCAGGGGGTGACTTCCTTAGCAAATGGTTCTCCTTCAGCAGCCATCGTCCTTTATCTATGAGTACCCCATTGTTTGTACTTAATGTCCCCGTATGGCCACCCACATTCTTGTGTAGTTTATTACTCTGGGAGGACCCTGGCTTTTTGCAGATCTCATCATGATCACCAGCAGCATTCATTGACGGTAGTGAGGTACTCTTTAAACTACCCGGGCTACCCACAGTTATGTTTTTATGACTTGGGCTAGATATTGACCGAGATAAGTTTTCTTCAGATAAGGATTGCGGGTCTTGACTGCTAAAGGTGAGATATTCACTATTTTCATTATTTGTACATTTTTTGCATTTTGACTTGTTACTAGATGATTGACTTTTAGAAGGCTGAATTTTAGATTCTGCTTTGCCGTAAAGTCTTTCAATTGCTCGCTTAACATGTCCCGTTTTGAAAGGTTTCTCTTGTATCTGCTCCTCCCCGCTCTCCGTCATAATTTCACTAGACGCTCTTAAGGCATCACTGCAACTCTCCTCACTGTCTTGTCTGTAGTCTGACCAGTCAGAAGAAATTGGACTTTGCAAACACTTTTGTTGTTCACAGTACTGAGAAGAATATCTCCTTTGCTCCATTTCTTGCACCATCATTTTAACTCTTGAAGTTTTGTGGGGAGAAACCGGATTTGTTCCTCCAGTGTGGTCAGTATTGGCCATCAATGAAGGTGAATGTCCTGGCGTTAGATTTAGTGGATGTTCCTCCAACGTCTCTCTGTCAATTGGTATTTGTTCTACTCTCTCTAATAACTCAGTAGCAGTATTTTGCAATGATTGCTGATATTCTGAAAGGCCCCCGTCTTCAAATTTTTTATCATTTTCATTTAGATTGAATTCACCAGACAACTCTCTATATGGCTGTGTTGCAAAAAACCTGAAGTCATCTATATCGTCAACTAAAAACTCACTTTTCGATACATCAGATGTTTCCGATGTTTTCTTTATACTTGGTATATTATGGCTACTTTCAGTAATACATTCAGAAGACTCCTCTCTGCTGTTTTTAATCATTGGCAAATCATGGATTGGTGATGGTTCTCTTTTCACGGTCGCGTTAGATCTTAGTACTGACTCTTGCAAATTTATAACAATATCCCTCAAGTCATCTGCCTTTTCTACTATGGCTATGTTTTTCAAGGACTGAAGCAAGGTGAATATAGCAGAACTATTAGTAGGCTCATTGTGCACATTTTCTACAATATAGGACATGCTCTGCTTTAAATGTAACACTATCAACCAGGCTAGTAGCACCTGAGCAGATGAAGACTCCTTTCTAGAAGGAGAATTTGGAAGACTAAAGGACTTCTCTAATCGTCTACATTTAGACACTGAAATGTTTTGGGGAGGCATTTTAAATTGATCTACTAACATGTCCTCCATGAACCCACCTTTTAGAAAGTTGGAGTTTTTATTTTCCACGTGAACTGCAGCATCAATACTTGGCTTCTTTGGGGGCATATTTTTAAGTTCATGGCCTGTCATCTCCATCACACCCTTCTCATTTTTACTACGTTCATGTAAGGAATTGCATCCGAATTCATTAAACTGTTCGGCAAATAATTCGGCCAAGTGTTTGCTCTTTTCCATAAATGATGAGACCACATCTTCGTCAAATGGTTGGACTTGATGGATAGGGATCTCCTTTTCTCCACTAGAACCTATAGATCCAACTTGATCTCCTTCAATTCCAGATTTATTCTGGCAACCATTAGCATTTCCACATACTTCACTTCTGACCAAATGACATATTTCTACATATGGCTGAGTACATGGGCCATTGTTAGGGTTCATGACAGAATTTGTTCCATCTTCCTCTAACCTTGTAGAAAAAATTGGTTGAAGAACGGGGAAAGCAACATTTGGAAATATATTCTTTAACCAGTTTTGAACATAACTTTCAAGTGCATTTTGGAGGGCAGGGGAGTTGTTGTTTTCTGAATCTAAGCCATCTGAACCATTTGTGGCTTTACTTTCACTTTCTGTCCTACTTTTTTTCTTCTTTGGACTTTTTTGCTTCTTTGATGTTTTCTGTGACCTTTTAGATTTTGAATTCTTTTTAGGTATTTGTTCTTCCGGGGCAGGTTTTCTCTCTATAAGAGGACATTGTGTTTGGTCATTGTCATATGATACAGTTTCGTTTGAAGTAATAGTGCTGCCATAGCTTGCTGAGTCTTTTGGGGAAATACATTGCTTAATAACATTGAATTTCTTGTCTTCTCTATCCTCAATGGTTTGTTTATCATCATTAATAAGTTCATCATTTGTTTTCAAAGATCTTGGTCTCACTTTTGCCATTTGCTTATTACCCTTTAATTTCCTTGTTGTACCTAATCCAGTTTCATTTGGCAGTGGATGAGTCTGAGGAGGAAATATTTCTTCAAACATAATATTTTTTGCTGTAGCGTTTTCTTCTCTTTCACATGTTCCGTATTTTACCTGTGAAGAATCCATACAACGTTTATCATCCATTGGAACGTTGGCCTGTACACGTTTTGTTGGGTTGTTAAGATTTTTCTTCTTCTTCTTCTTTGACCCCAAAGACGATGTAGTAGAATAGTTATCATTGCTAATACCTGTGTCATTTTCAGAACCCTTTTCTGCTTTCTCCCTAGAAATGGTAGATGTATTGTTTATTGTGCTAGGAACATTCGCTGAAAGCCGTTTAGTGGGAACATCCGTCATTTGTATAATTTCTTTTTCTTGTGTTATCCTATCCAAGCGTTTTCCATGACTTAATTCCACATTTTTGTGCTTTATTTCCTCTTGTAATGTAGATTCCTCAGAGACAGTAATAGACGCACTCATAGACCTCTTGATTTCTTTAAATTTAAATTGGTCTTGATGGAACTTCTTCTTTCCTGCCGAATGTGGTCTATCTACCTTAGATGAACCCGTGAAGGACATGTAATTACTGCTTTCACATTTCCTCACTCCTTTTTCATATACTGTATTCTTTTGTAACAGCTCCATATGAGTGGTCTCTAGCACCCCAAAATTTTCTTCATGTGCTGGAGCTATTTTATTTTGGTCTAGGCGAGTTTCACTCGATTTGGAATCAGCATTGCCAGTTATTTCCTGTTCCTTTTTACTAGACTGATCCTCTGCTTCATTTCTGTGTTGAGTTGTATCATTTTCCATTTCATTAAAGGAGAACATTTGTTTCCTGGTCTCTTGGAGGGTCACCTCTGAGGCTCGTCTGACTGATAATCTTCTCTCTTGGCCTTTTCTAATGCCAGGTGTTGGAGGCCTGTAAAATGTAGACTTCTCCGTTCTTGTAGAAGATGGTTGATATTTGTTACTATTAACATCATTATCTTGTATTTGTGGGCTGACTTTTTCAACATGACTGTGCTGTTTAATCGCTATTGTGTTTTTGTCTTCACTGGATTTACAATTTATGATGCTTGGTATTATAGGAGGGTCTACATTATCTATGGTTAGAACTTCTGGGTTTACAGAAGAACAATATAACCTTTTTTGGTAGTGAGATAGTTCTTCTCGGCTAACCGTAGTCGACCAGTTAATGGTTTCATCCTCTCTTATTTTAAAGCGAACTTTCATCTCTACAGTCATAGTACCATCTGAATTAAAGTGGACAGTTTTTTCAATGTTGTCTCCAGGAGAAATGACTGGAAGTTCTTCTCCAGATTGTGGCCACTGTTGCGTCAGATGTATTTCATTGTCAGGTACTTGGGAAAAATCTACACTGTTGTTATCTGTAGTGCATACATTGCCTGATTCATGAATGTGTTCGTTTGGATTTGTAAAAAGAGATTCATTAGCTTTTGCTTCTAATATTGAAAAATTATTCAAGTGAGAAATGATGAACAGAAGAACAAAGTGTCGGATAGATATTTCCAGTTGTAGACAGTGTGCAGAGGCAGGCAGGAAAGAAAGGGAAAGAGAGAAAATAGAGAATTAGAATTTGTGAAAAAAAAAGTATATTTAAAAAATGCAAAGTATTAAGTAAGAAGTCAGGGTAGAAAAGCTTCATAGTTATAGACACCAAAGAGTCTGGTGGGGGAATTATGCTGAATACAGCAGGATGAAGTGTAACAGAAAAATCAAAGGGGTTGTCTGGGGAGGACTCTGTTAAGCTGTATGCCCAGGGAGGGGATGAATGAAAAAAATATAATGTACTTACCTCCCTGGCTCCCACGCTTCTTCATGTAGTGGGCCACTTTGGTCCCAGATTTGCAGCCACTTCTGGGTTTGGGGACGTGATATAACAGGCCCACTCAGAGCATTAGCGGCTGCAGCACTGCTGTCCCACCTAATTCACTGATTGGCTGAGAGGTTGCTTTACATCACGTCCCCAAATCAGGAAATGGCTGCACAGTGGGGATGGAAAGGTACAATACTCTCTGCAGCCAGAAAGGTAAGTACATGTTAGATTTTTCATTCACAACCCCCCCCCCCCCCCCTATGAAGCACAGTGGGGGCATTTGTTAGTAAGTACATGACCTTAGTATTAAATTCTACTGGTATCCACAGTACGTGTCATCGGCTGATCGTTTATTTAGGTACAAACCTAAAATCATCGGGCACCTCCTGGTCCCGCGCAGCAGCAGCTTCGGTGCGGCCTGTCTTAGCTGACAGAATGCTCAGCCAATCACTGGCCAGGACTGCCGCGGCCAGTAATTGACTGAGCGGTCTGTAAGCTCAGACAGGCCGCACCGAAGCTGCTGCCATGCGCGGGACCGGGAGGAAGAATGAGCGCAGGAGAAGACCTGCAACATTCTTAGGTAAAGTATGGTCTTTAAACAAGAGCAGCAAGGACATCAGTAACGCTGTCTCTGCAGCCCTCGCTAGCGGAGATCGGTGCTCATTTACATTATTGATCAGGCCCCATCGGCCCGTGGAATAGGACCCTAAGTTGGCATTGCTTTCCCTGCTGATAATGCAGGAAGAGGCCACACATCCTTCCTGCCTTGCACACACATCCACACATCCTTCCTGCCTTGCCACAGACCCCACCCCGCCTGGCCATGCCTAAGATGAAGCTAAAATCTGCACCTTTTCTTGTATGCCACATTGACAAATGGGCCCCAGTAAGGTTACTAGCATTGCAATGAGAAAATACAGATATTGTGGTATTATGGCAGGTATTGCCAGAGGGCTGTGATATCATGATGAGTTGTCTCAGGAAACAACTCAACTTCTCTTCAATGGCAAAGTCAGCTAAACTACACCTATAGGTCATATACAATATTGTTTTCTGACAGTTTCTTGGTCCACTTCCAATCACTGTCCTGCTAACAAGGACATAGTCGGCTACATATAATTGCCAAGGTGCTAGTTCATCTGATCTGTCCATATTAGTTAAGTGTGTGATGTCAAACAGTCAATGAGAATTAATAGTGAGTGGTTAGAAAGGTCATATGATTTATTCTACTCACGGCTTTTCATTTCTGGCTTTGATCTTGATTTAGGAAATACACGATGAGAGATCCCAGGTAATTTAGCAGGTAGATATTCTCTCTCAGACTCATAGTTTGCTTGCTTAAAAGGTTCTCTGCCGGCTGCCACAATCTTTCCGGAGCTCAGCAGGAGAGCGTGAGTGCTAAGAATCTAAAGAGTCAAATCCAAGGAACAGTCTTGTTAGTAAAGTAGGCCGCAGTCTAGAATCATTAGACATCTTATGAAACGAGATAAATAAAGAAAATCTGTCACATTGAATAATTTCCAGACAACATGTTATAGGCTGGAGGAGCTGAGCAGATTCATATATAAAATGTAGTGAGAACTTACTTAGCATTACTTGTCATTTGTGATTTACATTGATTTATGAGTCTCAGGGGTGGAGTCACTCATTTATTGACAGCTTATACTGTACATGAATGCTTATACATAGAGGGCAGGGATTGGAACTAGTATATCAGAAGTTATCCGAATTTTATATGAGTTTTTAAAGCAACTCTGCAACTTTTGCTCTGTAACATGTTACCTTCAGAAAAGAGAAAATGCAATATCTATAGTAGACTTTTATTCAAATTCAAAGTTTTTTTTTTTCGTTTTTTTTTGCCCCTATTTGTACACTCACTATCGCTAATCTTATAGTGCTATTTGTTTTATTCCAAAGCAGCTGCATCCATGTGTTTCGTTCTCATAACTAGGTCATGTGAATACCAGCCTGACCCAAAGAGAACCATGGTGTTCAATGCCTCAGAAAAAGTGATCTTTCCTGGTAAACTACAGGATTAGATAATCACCTATCAAATCTCCTGGCAGCTTACAGACCAATTTTCAACTCAGTCCTAAATTACATATATATATATATATATATATATATATATATATATATATATATATTCTGTGTCTATCTTTATTGAAGGAGAATATATAATATTTATACACCTCACAAGGTCGAAGCTTTTTTATGACTTTTTGCATGGTAAAATGGTGCTAATCGCACAGATTGTGGCAAAGATGCAATTTGGGAAAATCACAATGAAAATACAACATGTGCCTGCTGCCTTCATAAAACACTTTAATTGTGATTAAAACACATTAACTTGTGATTAAAAGGTCAAATCACCTTCTCCTCATGGTAATATTTACTTTAAAAAGCACTTTCAGGCCATCTGCAGACGCTATAAAAGACCAGCCGTTCCGTGACCCGCCGGAACAGCCGGTCTCTGCAAAGATCATCCCGGCCATGTTGTGGTGCTCTGACTGACAGAGAAAGAAGCCTTCCTGTCCTGCCAGTCTCTCTTGTGGCCAGAGGTAGCATTGTACCTCCAACCACAAGAGCCCCCCATAGCCTAGGGCTATGCTCCTACAAAGTATTTTTGCTCTGTATTTCGGTCAGTATTTTTCAACCAAAACTACAATTAAACAAAAAAAAGGGGGATTAACCCACAAACAAAATTTAGGACCAGATGTTAAAAATGTATTATTATTTCTTTCAAACAATGATAAAATACAGATACAAGGAGCTGACTCATTGACAGATCTCCAACAGGCAGGTGGAAGTAAATTACGTTACACAATAAGGCTATGTTCACACTACTTAAGAGACCGGCCGTTCCGTAACCCGTCCGGGTCACGGAACGGCCGGTTTCTGAAAAGATCATCCCGGCCGGTACTGCAGTACCGGCTGGATGACCTTTGGCGCCACAGGGAGTTCTGATGCGGGTGTGCACGGATGCGCCCGCATCAGAACTCCTCAAAGCAGTGTGCACTGACATGGATTACTGCAGCCGCTACTCACTGAATAACAGCCACTGAAAATTGACATGTCAGTTTTTTGCGGCGTCACGAGAGATCCTGCCCGGAGCGTATACTATGTGTATACGCTCCGGCCGGGTAGAAGACTAGGCAACTTATCTTTTCGTAAAAAGTATGGCCGTTGTTGCCGTATGCAACAACAGCCGTACTTTTACGAAAAGATACGTTGTGTGAACATAGCCTAAATCCTCCAAAAATAGATGGAAATTTTATATGTGAGTTAATTTACATAAAACAAACACCAGTGCACTAACGACACGGTCTAAGGGTAGTATGTACTAACTTTTGAGTGATTTCTGCTTTATATGCCCAGTGCTTGTTGTATGTAAATGAACTCACATATAAAATTTCCATCTATTTTTTGAGGATTTATTATGTAATGTAATTTACTTCCACCTGCCTGTTGGGGATCTGTGAATGTGTCAGCTCCTTGTATCTTGATTTTATCATTGTTTGAAAGAAATTTTTCTATACATTTATATATTTCAATAAAGGATAATAATACATTTTTAACATCTGGTCCTGCATTTTGTCCTTGGGTTAATCCCCCCTTTTTTGTTTCATGTATAGATAGGAATGCATAAGGACATATTGGGGGGATTTACGAAGACTGGCGTACTTGTACTTATATTAGGCCCCACCCCTTTTCCCCGGCAGGATACACTAAGAGGTGCACGCCTCTTAGTGAATCCGGCCGGCTGGGTGCCTAAATCTGCGCCCGGCTTCCAGCAGGTGTAGATTTTGATCATGATTTACACCTGCAAGCAGGCATAAATCATAACAAATGAGGCGCAGGAGGAGGCCACGCCTCCTCCCCACCTTATTACGCCCCCCGCCAGCTCTGCCAGCCTGCCCATCGGGCGAGCAGGGCGTACAGGATAAGTTTACAAGGGAGAAGAGGCGAATCTGCACCTTCTTTCTCCTACACTTCGTAAATCCCCCCCAGTGAGTCACATATAGGTGAGCCAAAACCAGGAGTTTATAGAAAACACAGAAATAGCGGCCGTTATTTGCCATTAAATGGCAGCCATCCACTCAATTTCAACAGTGTGTGAATATAGCCTTTCTGTGTTTTCTATACACTCCTGGTTTTGGTTGCAAAATACTGAGCAAAAATACTGGGTGGGAACATAGCCGGCCCTAATTTTGAGGTAAAAATACAGCCATATATGTAAAGTAATAATATTCTTGATTAAAGTCAATGGGAAATTGGATGGCAGTGCAAAATTCTGCCTTTTTTTTAAATGTGTTCATACATTTGTTTTATCTTCACTCAAAATTATGTCTGTATTTAGCATTATTTTACTGTGTTTGAACCTAGCCTAAAACAACAATATCTACAAGTAGCAAACTGTTGCATCAAGACCTGGGTTATCACAAGGTGCAGGGAATAGCTTACAACTGCAAAATCTGCAACCATAATCATAATCATGTTCACACACCCTTCTATATACACCATATGGATCCACTTTAATGGGCTACTCCAGTATTTTCTTTTTTTTTTCTTTCAAATCAACTGGTGTCATAAAGCTATACAGATTTGTAATTTACTTCTAATTAAAAATATCAAGTCTTCCAATACTTATCAGCTGCCGTATATCCTGCTGGAAGTAGTATATTTTTCCAGTCTGACACAATGTTCTCTGCTGCCAAACCTGTCCATGACAGGAACTGCCCAAAGCTGTAAAGGTTTTCAATAGAGATTTGCTACTGCTTTGGACAGTTCCTGTCAGGGACAGAGGAGGCAGTAGAGAGCACTGTGTCAGACTGGAAAGAATACATCACTTCCTGGAGGACATATGGCAGCTGATAAGTACTGAAGACTTAATTTATAAATACCGTATTTTCCGGCATATAAGACGACTTTTTAACCCCGGAAAATCGGGGGTTAATGTCGGGGGTTGACTTTTATGCCGGGTATGGCCGCCCCATACAGTGATGGGGGCTCACAAATGGCCCCATCCCCACCGTATGGGGCGACCACTGTAAAAAAAAAAACCCTTTAACTCACCTAGGGCACATTCCCGGCCTCCGCGCGCTTTCCGTACCGTTCCCGGCGCTGGCAGAGACGGAGATCGCCGAACCTCTCCCGGGCAGCCAAACGTCTCATCAGAGAGGCTTGGAGACGCTAGGCTGCCAGGAGAGCTTTGGGAGAATGAGAGAGGCTTCAGGAACTTCCGGCGCCTCTCTCATTCTCCAGAAGCTCTCCCAGCAGCCGGGCGTCTCTTAGCCTCTCTGATGAGACGCTCGGCTGCCCGGAGAGGTTCGGCGATCTCTGTCACTGGCGCAGGTAGTGTACGTCACACTGCCTGCGCCGGGAATGGTATGGGAGCCGCGGAGGGCAGGAATGGGCCCTAGGTGAGTTAAATGTTTGTTTGTTTTTTAAATCTAGCTGCAGTTAACCCCTGCCTGACCGCAGCGGGGCTGTATAAAAATACATTTTCGCCAGAGTACCCCTTCAAGAGCCAGAAAAGGAATTACTAACAAGCAGCAGCTCCTAAACTGTCAAGCCTAGACTATCTACATTGTACATAGAGGAATAGTTATTTAAATGGCTGAGTGTAATGCTATCTTTCCCTTGTACTGTCTGTAAAAAGGTCAATGACCGCTGTGCTGACTGTATCTTTCTTTGCTGTTAGGGAACTACAGTAACAGCACTCATATTAAATGGGTTCTCTTTGATGGCCTGTGCAGTTATACTCAGCATAGTACTAGCACTCTTACCCTCCGTCCGTCAGTGCTGTAGAGCTTGAAAACAGGAAACTCCATAACTTCTGAAATTTGATCCAGGAACACATCAAAGTTCTGTATCGCTTTTTTGTTGAGCACTAAATTATGTTTATACTGTTTGTCTCCATTTTTGAATATCACAAAGTTCCTTGAGCTTCCGAGCACAACAGTGTTCTCCCTTTGAAATGGTGCAACCTCATTGTTTCTTGCAAGCTGCAGAGCACGGCGTCGAGCACTGAGTGGCCTGCTGCTCTGCCACAGCAATGGCTTCTTACTCGCTCGTTCAAGGTTGATAGGCTTTATCTTTCTCTGATGGGAACAAATGTAGGATTTACCATCCTCTAGTTCTTCAAGAGTGGTTATGTGGTGGATTCCACGTGGAGTTGTTATATTCCTAACACCAAAAGGCAGAGGAACCTTCTTAGAGAGGCTGTCCAGCAAAGCATCAAAGGTCTTAAAGGATCGGTTGGAGACAACCATTTTTATCCCACTAAACCTTGGGTCTCCGCTTTTGTAGAAACATATTCTTTTGGTGAGACCAGGATCTGTCATTCGTGAATATCGTGTGGAAGTTGCCTGAATACTGTCTGTGGAATTGGCTTGAGCAACCGAGATGTTGGTTGATGTTGTTTCGCTCATTCTTCGCAGCAATCTACAATACACGCAGATGGCAGAATAACATAGCATTAATATACAGGAGTTTTAATGTCAGAGAAAATAATAAACTTCCAGTTTCAGTTGATTCGTTGTTTATAATTATATAGATTACAAAATGTTCCAAGATTTGCATGAAATTATTCTCTAAAGAAAGTTGTGAGAACAGTGTTCAATGACGGGCAAACACCTTAACGCCTTTTTGCTTTTTCGTTTTTTCCTCCTCGTGTTTAAAAGGCCATAGCACTTGAATTTTTTTCCCCTACAGACCCACATGAGCCCTTATATTTTGTGCCACTAATTGTACTTTACAATGACATGCTGAATTTTGCCATAAAGTATTTGTGTTTACGCCATTCATTTTACAGTAAAACTGACATGTTATATATGTTCCTCGAGTCAGTACAATTACAATAATATGTGATTTATATAACTTTTATTTTATAGCACTGCTTTTAAAAAATTTTAAGCTAATTAAAACTAGCTGTGTTCAAACTTGCTCTATTTCCATCCTTATAACACTTTTATTCTTTGCTCTATGGGGCTGTGTGAGAAGTAATTTTTTGTGTCAGGATCTGTTTTTTTTTCTCAGTTCCTTGCTTGGGTATATGTGACTTTTTAATCACTTTTTATTACAATGTTTCTGGATTTGATGTGACAAAAAATTAGCAATTTTGCACTTTGACGAGTTTTTGCGCTTAAGCTGTTTACCGTGCGAGATCAGGAATGACATAGTTTAATAGTTCGGGTGATTACGCATGCAGCGATATCAAATATGTTTGTTTGTTTATTTATTTATTTATTTTTATTTATAAAATGGGAAAATGGAAGTGATTCTGTATACTGTACACTGTAACTTTTAGTCCCCCTGAGGGACTTTTATTATTACTGCAGTGATCTCCTATAGAGATCACTGCAGTATACTTAATACAGTAATGATCAATTAGATCATTGCTGTATTACTCTGGTCTGCAGCAGACCAGATTCATCAATTGCCGAGTCGGGATCAGGGTCAGTGCAACGCTGAGCCCCGGCCCAGTAAGGATCGTATCACTAGACACCAGGGATAGGGGGACATCATACATTTAAATGAAGCTGTCAATTTTTTACAGCTGCATTTAAATGTTTAATTAGTGGGAGTGGAGAGCTGACCGTGCCCGCTAATAGCTGCATTCCTGGGCTACAGGTAGCACCTGGGATCGGGGCGGTTCAAATCGCCACGCGACCCCTCTCTGAACCCCCCTCCAGCATGAAGA
The DNA here is from genome assembly GCF_027789765.1 of Dendropsophus ebraccatus. Classification (NCBI taxonomy): domain Eukaryota; kingdom Metazoa; phylum Chordata; class Amphibia; order Anura; family Hylidae; genus Dendropsophus; species Dendropsophus ebraccatus. The sequence goes on from NC_091455.1 coordinate 56,441,622, forward strand.
CGTACATGTACTGACTGATGCGGGAAGGGATTAAAGGAATAATTCAGCGTTAGAAAAACATAGCCACTCTTGTCTCCAGTTTGGGTGCAGGTTTTGCAACTCAGTTCCATTGAGGTGAATGGAGCTTAATTGCAAACCAAACCTGAACTGAAGAAAAAAAAAGGGTTGTGTTGATCTGGAAGAAAGTGGCCATCTTTTACTAATGCCTGATAACCCCTTTAGGCCCCTATTACACGGCCTGATGCCTTGATAATTCTATGGCTGGGCGCTTTCAGCCAAAAAAAACTGCCATGTCTATTCTTTCGGCGGAATGCAGAATTGGCCCGACCATAGAATGGTGTCTATGGCACGGGTGGATATGCGTGCCGTAGTGAACAGGTATGAGCTACGGAATCCGCCGGAACTTATCCGCACAGATTCCGTAGTCTAAACCTACCCATAGACTGTAATGGAGCGTACAAGTCATATTTGACTGACAGCTGTGGAGAGATGCTTGCTGCCACGTACTTCTTCTTGGGATTGCAGCAGGTCTTAGGGTGGCTTCACACGCAGATTTTGTGTGGCTTTTTCCTGACCTCCAAAAAAAAAAAAAAAACGCCAGAAAAGCTGCCAAAGATTTTGTGCCATTTTTTTGGCATTTTTGAGACAGAAGGATTCTATTGAACTCTATTGGAGATGAATGTAAGTTTGCCAAAAGAAAATGCCAAACCCTCAGCACGCTGCCTTCTCCCAAAAATGCCACAGACCAGAAAAGACGCCTCCCAAAAAATGCAAAGTAAGTATGCCATTTCATTGACTTACAGCTAACATCTGGCTGTGGTGTTTTTGTTCAAATAAACCCCATGAGGGAGATTTATCAAACTGGTGTAAAGTAGAATTTTATTAGTTGCCCCTTTTATCAGATTCCACCTTTTATTCCACACAGATTTGAAAAATGAAAGGTGGAATCTGATTGGTTTCTAGGGCAACTGAGCCAATTCTACCAGTTTGATAAATCTCCACCTGTGGCTTTTTTGACCATGTCAATTATTTCCATGGCTGTATTAAACAATGACCGTTGTTCAATGCACTGTGTGAACACACACAACACATTTTGTTAATTACAAGAAAGGTTGTTTTATTTGCAAACAAAGGCCGCTCTTGTCATAAAAAATATGTTGTGTGGACATAGCCCAAGGTTGTATCCATGTTTTCTAGGCAACCTTGGGGCTTCATCCAACTTCAGCAGTCATTGCAAATCAAATGCTAATGCTTGTCTCTACAACATGTCAAAAGTTTTGTATTGTGTTAAAATACAATTACAGTGGTACCTCTCTACTCAACCACAATCTGTTTTGGAAGACTGGGGAAGTATCGAGCACCCACCACCACCACCATAAGAAGTAATGTTAAATGTGTTTAAAAAAGCCTTTGATAAAAGTATTTTTTTTACATTCTGGAAGCACAGCTGGATATAAGAAAGGTACTATGGGGGAGATTTATTAAACTAATGTAAAGTAGAATTGTCTTAGTTGCCCTTAGCAACCAATCAGCTTCTAACTTTCATTTTCCAAAGGATCTGTGAGGAAAGAATGGTGGAATCTGATTGGTTGCTAGGGGAAACTGAGCCAGTTTCACTTTACACCATTTTGATAAATCTCCCACTATGTGTCTCCTTGACCTAACAGCTATCTAATAGTGTAAGTGGTTTGGAACATGAATTGCAGAATTAGGGGGAAAATCCTCATTATGTAAATTACTGTACATCACAGATTTCTATTGAAAAGAATGGGATGGGACAATGAATCTATGTAATTTTCACCCAGATAACAACACAAAATGTATGTCTGAATCTTAGTAAAAGTAAAAATGTGTAAATTTGGCCTTTGGCCCACAGTGTTAAATACCCCAAATGTTAAAATTTTTTGTGCATATAATTTTATGCATTACTTTCTATATGTTAGATCATGGGTCTCCATACTGCGGTCCTCCAGCTGTTGCAAGACCACAATTCCCATCATGCCCGGACAGCTAAAGCTTTGGATTTGGCTGTCCAAGCATGACGGGAAATGTAGTTTTGCAACAGCAATCCTTCGTTTCTTGGCAAGTTTGCACTTTGACTGAGGTTATTATGATAGTTCGTATATCAGTATAGTATTATGTTAGTATGATAATGTCTATATAATCAAAAGATTATAATTAAGTCAAATTCTCAGCTAGTATTAACACATTCTGCTTGCACAACCCCATATCCAGATTTGAATCGTCCTTGATAAATCAGAGACAATTTCACTCTCCTGCCCACGTTGCCGTCATGATAGACTGCGGAGGCACTCGACCAGTAAACATGTCATGCATATTAAAGTCCCACGTAATTCTCTGCATCACTATGCATTGAGCGCCAGAGCTTATTTAATTGAAATCCATCCCAGCAATTATCAGTGTAGCTGATAATTACAATATATACATGTTTAAATAGATAGAACATAAGAGTGTGACAAGGGCAGTCTTCAGGGAAGGATTCTTGTTAAACATTTATATCAGTCGGCAGACAGATATAAATATAGATGATGCTTCTTCTGAAGGATTTCCTACTGTTTCACTCTGTTACTTATTTTCTCACCTAGATGTTAGAGTTGACCTATAATCTGGCCTTGACTAGGTGTCATATTACATATATTAGTGATTAATGCAATCTATTAAAGGAAAAAAACAGACATAAAGATATGCTTTTAGAGAAGCTGCTTTATGGCAGGTGAAGATATCTCTTTCCAGAACATATGTCTCACTTTACTACATAGACTTATAAGGGTATCTGCCCAGAATCACACCTATACAACATGGAAACCCAGGAGAATAGGCTGCCAATGCATACCACATTTCCATTCACTTCTATGTACCAAAAATTGTCTAAGGGCACTTTTTTTATATGAACTGCGGCAGCACAGATCAGTGAGATCAGTTGTACAACTTATTAGCTTCATCATAGTGGCCCACACATGGAATATTAAAGACACACATGATGCATCGTACTTAAGACCCACAGCAAAATCGTGTATGCTGCACATAGAAATGAATCTAGCACAATGCTACTGTGGTATACATTGGCAACTCATTCTCCTGGGTTTATGACGTATACCACATAATTTAATGACATAGATTTCTTGACTTCTCCTAGTGATGGAGGACTTTTTCGGTTCTGCAAAATTGCTCCTTAAAGGGGTTGGCCACTTTATAGTTAAGTTGTTCAGTGTAGAGTATTTGTAAGTGTACTCCCTGTATATACTGACAGCAGCCCTCTGTGTACCTCATAGAGCTAAAATGAGACTCCCCTCCTATAGGCTGGGCTGTCCTGCTCTATTGTAAGTCTGTCCATAAGATGGCTGTCATGGAGGATCATGTGACCATGCCACGCCCCCATTGTCCACCATAGGCATATACAGGCTCAGTGTTGGAAACTTGGGGGCGGGGCATAGTCACATGCTACTCCATGTCGGCCATTTTAAGGACAGACTCACCACAGAGCAGAACAGCCTAGCCAGGAGGAGGGGAGACTGATATTAGCTCTATGGGGTATACAGGAAACTGCTGTCAGTAAGTGCAGTGAGTACATTTACTAATACTGTACACTGAACTATTTTACTATAAAGTGGGCAACCCTTTGGCCACTTGCAGACCCGAAAGTCTTATTCACAGACCCGAAAATGTTTAAATCTTCATGGGACTGTACTGTACGGCATTAGAGTTCAGCAGGTCCATTGCGCAGCTTCATGCTCCACAGGGTCTGTGGATTACAGAGTGTGGGGATGAGGCCTTACAACAACTATGCCTCTCTATTTTGTCCTTTGTCTTGCATGTTTTTGTAGTTAGCTGAATTCTTGATAAAATTGGTTAAAGGGGTTATCCAGTGCTACAAAAACATGGCCACTTGCTTCCAGAGACAACTAGACTCTTGTCTCCAGGTCAGGTGGAACTAAGTAGCAAACTCCACCCAAACTGGAGACAAGAGTGGTGCTGTCTCTGAAAGAAAGTGGCCATGTTTTTGTAGCCCTGGATAACCCCTTTAATTATTTCTCTTGGGAAAGCTTAGCATTTTGGTTAGGCTGTATTTTAGTAAAAGGGATAAAACTGGGCCCAGATCATTCAAGGGATTAGCAAGTGTGCATAGCCCTATCACTATAAACTGCACAATATATTTTAAAGGATACCTGTCAGAATTTTTTCTCACATTAGATAGGACTGCAGTTACAGCTAAAGCCTAAAGATTGTGTTAGTGTAAATACGTCCCACAGCTTGGCTTGTTATAGATGCAGCTATACAAATTATGTTAATTTTTTTTTTTTTACTAAAAATGTATTTTTCATTTTTGCTTGGGAGTATTTATTTATTTATTATTAATTAGTCCCCAAAGTCAACTTGCTATCATGCTATCATTTCATCACTAGTATAATACACAGTGCTTCCTATGTAGTGGGGCCCAATAGCAGTACAAACATGGCAGACCAAGAGCGTTCATTAGGTCCTCAGGTAACATGTAAACCTGTCAGTATCCAGAGACTTTTGAGTACAACCTCCCTCTAACAATTCTAAAATCACTTACGTTATGTGGTTGCTAATGATACCCCCCTCCCATACCCTCGCAGGCTTCTGCCTGGCGTACACCATTGAAAAAGGCTGAAATCTGAAATTTAAGTTTTTCCTAGATGTAGACATCTTACTAATGGTTTAAATGTTAGAGGTTTGGCTTGGTAACAAATTGGGGACAATTTGTTATTGCAAATGCACCAGAATTGTTGGCAACTTGCATATTCTTGTGCCACATTCATAATGAGTCAAAACACAAGGGGCGTGGCTGACTAAAAAGGGGTGTGGTTTCACTGGAAAGTACTTGGCTTGAATGCTACTCAATGCTCGGAAAATTCTGGTTTGGGGGTAGGCAAACAAAGGGCCCTATTAAACAGGATGACTATTCTACGGAAAATCATTATATAGTTCGAATTTAAATGTTAATCATCCTGTGTAATTGCAGGCAACGATCGAAAAATCGTTTGTGTGTCATTGATTGTCGATTTTTCCTGTAATTCCGCATTTGTTCACAAATCTTTCAGTGTAATTCCACATCGTTCCTTCTGTTGCTGGGATGAAATGGAGTAAATGACTAACTAACGACTATCGTTCTGTGTAATTATGATGAACGATTTTAGGTTACCGATAAACAATCTGGTTTGAGACCATTTATCGTTAATCATAAAAAATTGCTTAGTCTAATAGGACCCTAATAGTTGATCTAGACTTAGGCCCCTTTCACACATTCTGCCTACATATAGATTAATTCCTTTCTATGGCCTCATACACACATCCATAGGTGTTATAGGTCTGTAGGTGTTACAAACCATTGTGTGGCCTGTACTTATGGCACAGATCCCCTATTGTCAATGAATGGGTCCGTGCTAATGCAGACAGCAATGGGTGTGTGAATCAGGCCTTAGACTAGACAGTCTTAAAATGCTCCAGATTGAGCAAACATCCGGTGATAATTCGCTGCATTTATTTTCAGTAAATATCAATATCAATTCTATAGAATTCTAACAGAACAAACTGGGGTTGTTGCCTATAGCAACCAACAAAATAAATGTTTTAAAGGGGTATAATTAATTATGGCAGAATGCTTTGGGCACCCAGTACAGTTTTGGGCTAGTGTGGGCTCAGGTTAGCATTAAGGGAACAACAAATGGGCATATCATGATATAAAAAAACTTTAAAAAAAATACCTCATTCTCACCCTAATATAAACATGCTATAAAGCTTCTGATGAAAAAACCTATTTAAAAGCCCTTGAACAAAAAGTGAATTCGGATGATGATATAGCAGTACTCAACGTATATACACTATGGCACGCTTATTATAATGTTATATATTCTGACCCACATTTCCCCCAACATTTACAACAGTTCCGGAGGCCTCTGACATTAGACATGTGGCCATTCCTGATGAAGATGACTTATCTCATGTTTATGGACGACTTCATATATTTCTCAGCTTATACACAACTATATACAGTATGTCTATATTTTCACATATATGTTATGTATAGGAATCTATGCTCTATTATAAGCACACAGCTTTGAGAGAATCTCTCTGTGTCACGTCATCTATATCAGCTGTCACATTTCAAGAAATCGCCCATATGTTTTTCCTACCTGGAGATCTAATACAAAAATATTTCTCCACTGCAGCTTAAATAAATCACACAAAGCGCTCGGCACTTACCTGCCATTTATCTTGTCATAAATACCCAATTTTCCTTTTTTTTTAAAAAGCTGGAAATTTCAAGCGGTAGAGTGGTGTTGTATACAGCTCCAATAGATGAAGCCTGTGAGCAGAGCTGCCATCCAGTACATCACTAGCAATTTGTCTAATACCATTTCACTGTTAATCACTAGAGTCAAATTAGGGAAACTAAGCTTAGAGCCGCCATTCATAGATTATGTCCTGTGGCTTCTCTCAAGACATCTCCTGCACAATGGAGAACTCTGAATTTCTGTAGAAAGTTCTACTTTCACCACCAATGTAATATTTACTACGCACAGAGGGGTTTCTTACTATCATCATGGTCACATAATGTGAAGATTTTATATTCTATTTAGGGAATTGATTAATATGAACCTGACATATTGAACATAAAGTGTTATTTGTGGGCAGCAGGTTATAGAGCGGGAGAAGCTGATCCAAGAGATATATAGTGTTTTGGGGAAAGTTTTAATAGAAGTTTTATTATTATTATTATTATTATTATTATTACTTATATAAATCACTGATCATTCTGGGCTTTGGAATCCAGTGGGAGGTCCTAGTCAGATAGATATCTCTGTGTGTATGCTAATACAGGAAAGGCTGTCAATCATTGGGTGATACCACCCACTTGACTCCTTAGTATAGAATGATCAGGGATTTAATTAAATAAAATATAAGATATACGGAATCTTTTGCCACAAAATTGTATAGCATAGTTACATAGTTCATAAGGTTAAAGAGTTTATCAAGCCCCACCTATAACCCTAATGTGTTGATCCAGAAGAAGGCAAAACCCCTCAAGAGACAGATGCCAACCTTCTCCATTCCTAGTTAATAGATGGAGCCACTGTTAAGGACTCTATTAGCCAGAATGGAAAGTTAATTTGTTAAATAGTAAAAATCATCTATGTCTCCGGAGCAGTAGCGAATCCCCATAGAAAATCTTCTGTTTTTCACAGTTCCTATCGTCAACAGAGGGGGCAACAAAGAGCACCGCATCAGACTAGAAAGAATACACCACTTCTTGCAGGGCATACAGCAGCTGATAAGTAGAGATGAGCGAACCGTTGGACTTTTGGTCCGACGGCACCTTCGCTCTATTACAATGCCTGGGATGCCTGTGGGATCCGGGAGCGTAGCTGCACTCCCGGGAATCTGCGGGCAGGATCTTCCAGGGAATTCAAGATACATTCCCTGGATTTCCAGGGAATGTATCTTGAATTCCCTGGAAGATCCTGCCCGCAGATTCCCGGGAGCGCAACTACGCTCCCGGGATAGCAGGCATCGCACTAGAGTGAGCGGCTTTCGGACTGAAAGTCCGAAAGTTCCGCTCATCTCTACTGATAAGTACTTCAAGGCATGAGTTTTGTTAAATAAAAAGTAATTTATAAATCTGTTTAACTTTTTGAAACCAGTCAATTTGGGAAAAAATTCTCCAGGGTTCCCCCTTAACCCCTTATCATATGAAATAAAAGGGCGCTTTCAAAATAAATAAATAATAATAATTGCAGATATATAATTGATGACAGCAAGTTATTAATGATTCAATACATGTCTGATTTCACCCAAAAGCTCTCCTCAAATAAAGAAGAAAAAAACAACAACAACATAGTGCAACTTCAGCTGGAAATGTGTCAGAAGACGCTATTTTCATTAGATATTAACAGATCACTTCTGTCCCACCATGAAGCAGATGGAGTCAGTTTCAAGACGCAATTAATGCTCGCAGCAGAAATTATATATTTAAGCAACCAAATTGATGACTGTTTGGAGAAAATTACCGTCATTATTGTACAATTTAAAAATGATCTGCCTGCTGGAGAGATTCCTCTGACATATTGGTTACATGTATCTCTTGTCAGATGCTGTTCGTGTATCTTAATCTCTATAATGAGACATCCACATATGGCTGCCCTTTCTTGTAGCCAGACCTGTAATAAGATTTGTAGCTTGTATTTAATCCAGATTACAGAAGATTTAATTGTACTGTGGCATAATCGACTGCTTGAAGATATCTTATTACCTCGTAGTAATATGCAGTAGTGTGTGTCTTTCTTATATAGTTTTAGAGTAAGCAATGTAAATGGTGATAATGGAGATGTCTATATACAGATATTGATATATTAATTGGGGGGGGTCTACTTCAACTGCAAAAGAGGGAGGAACTGCCTCAACTTGTTGCAGGCCAGGTTGTATCTTTTCCTCTTATACTGTGTAAAAGACTGTGCATATAAAACCTTTATTAACTGTCGCTTCTCATTATACCAGCAGTTCCCAATCCCTGCTCTGACCAGGCACTACCGTGCTATACTGAGCAGCCCAGACCCCCCCCCCCCCCATACTGTGTGTTCCTATACCTGGAGGAAGGGAGGGTGCATGACATGATCGTGTCGGGCAGCTTCCCCCTGGGAAATGGGGAAGAAATGTTGGAAGCAGAGGGGCCCTTTAATAAATGAAATTTTCCCCTTTTTTTTTTTTTTTTACGCTTATGCCGTTTACCGTACGAGATCAGGAATGTGATAAATTAATAATTTGGGCGATTACGCACGCCGTTATATCAAACATGTTTATTTATTTATTTTTATTTATAACATGGGAAAAGGGGGCGATTCAAACTTTTATTAGGGGAGGTTTTTTTTTATCAATAATAACACTTTATTTATTTATTTCATATACTTCTAGTATATGCACACTGATCTCTCATTGAGATCTATGCTGTATAGTAATACATTATTACACACAAGGTTTGAGATAAGGGGAACGGGGTAATCTAACAATTTAGGCTGCAGTACCACCCTGCACCACCAGATGTCACCTTATCAAATAAAAACAACCCACACTATACTTTATACAAACGAACACTGGGCTTAGTTCATAAAAAATATATATAATTTTTATTATGTATACATTGGTACCAAATACATATTATATCTCATTCAAGTAAAATTTAAAAATGACCACAAAAAGTTAATTAAAAAACATTACATAAAAAACTGGTGTCAGCAGATATAAATCATCATGGAAGGTGCAGCTATGATAATATCTTTTGTTTTAGCACTCTACCTCAATATGCTGCACAGGGGTATATATATATCTGGGAGCTAAAGAGTCTCCTAATATCCCATATGCTTACATACAAATTACAAGGGGTCTAAAATCAGCTACTATTATCCTCTAGTTCTATTGCACTCACCCATGCTGCCAGAACACCAGAAAGAGCCGTCCCTACGTACGTTTCGTTATCTTCCTCAGGGAGTTAGGGATATTAGGAGACTCTTTAGCTCCCAGATATATATATACCCCTGTGCAGCATATTGAGGTAGAGTGCTAAAACAAAAGATATTATCATAGCTGCACCTTCCATGATGATTTATATCTGTAATATCATATGTAATGTTTTTTAATTAACTTTTTGTGGTCATTTTTACATTTTACTTGAATGAGATATAATATGTATTTGGTACCAATGTATACATAATAAAAATTATATATTTTTTTTATGAACTAAGCCCAGTGTTCGTTTGTATAATGTATAATAATACAGCATAGATCAGCCGAAAACAACTGAGTGACGAGCCGGGATCAGCGCCATTACGGCACAGACCCCAGCCAGCAGAGGATGTGTGGATCGCTCTTCCGGGACAATGTCCCAGGGGGGGTTGGGCGATTCACCCCACTAGACCACCAGGTATGAGGGACAGCAAGCAATCAGATGCAGCTGTCAACTTTGACAGCTGCATCTGATTGCTTGATTAGCGGGCACAGCGATCGGACCGTGCCAGCTAATAGCCGCGGTCTTAGGCTACGTGCCACACCCGGGAACGCTGCGGTTCAGAGCGGGGTCGCCGTGCAGCCCCCCTGTGTCGTTAAGGGGTTAAGGGGGGACATAACTACCCTGTTTCCCCCCAAAATAAGACATCATCTGAAAATAAGGCATAGTGGAGGATTTACAGGATAGCTTAAAATAAGGAATCCCCTGAAAATAAGGCATCCCCGAAAGTAAGACCCCCGACGCCACCATGCTGCTAAGAGGAGGGGTAGGGAGCTGAGGGAAGGAGTGGGGAGAGGTGGTGTGTTGTCTGGTTATGCTGGTTTGTGATGACAACTAATGTACAATACATAATAAATGTTCTTTTTTTTGTTGTTGAACAATAAGTGTGAATTTTTCTTCATGGAAAAATAAGACATCTCCTGAAAATAAGACGCATCTTTGGGAGTAAAAATGAATATAAGACACTGTCTTATTTTCAGGGAAACACTGTATGTTTTTAAGTATATAAATGTTAACTACCGTATTTTTCGGACTATAAGGCGCACTTAAAATGCTATGATTTTCTAAGAAATTGTAAGTGCGCCTTATAGTCCAGTGCGCCTTATATATGGACCGGGACAGCTCCGGCCTCCATGGCGCAGATAGGCTGCTGAGCTCACATCTCCCCGCTACACAGCAAAGCGCAGCGCTCCCTCACCTGGACTCCCGGCCCATGGCTCCGCAGGCCTGTCCCGCTCTCCCGCTGTCCTGCTCTCCCGCTGTAGCATTGTACCGCTCTCCGGTTGTAGCGCTGTACCGCTCTCCCGCTGTCCCGCTCTCCCTGCTCTCCGCAGCCCGGATACAGGCTCAGGCATAGACTTTCATTCAATAGCGCCTAGTGGCCGGAGGTTATAGAGCAACACTGTACTGTACTGAGGCTCCTAACTATGGTGGCCACAATGCTCCATGCAGAATTCTGCCAACGGGACTCGCTGGCAGAATTCTGCCTATCCTGCATGGTGCATTATGGCCACCATACTTAGGAGCCTCAGTACTGTGACATAGTAAGGAGCTTCAGTAAATACAGTACTGTGATCAGCAGGTGGCATAGTAAGGAGCCTCAGTAAGTACTGTGATCAGCAGGTGACTTACGTTTTTCATTCGTTTAAACTTATACACTATAATGAGGTGCGCCTTATAGTCTGGTGCGCCGTATAGTCCGAAAAATACAATATATAAATGTCCTGCACAAAAAATATAAAGTGAAAAGCTGTTCCAGAATTACAAAAGGGTGCCCCCTCCATTTGGAGAAAAAAAGCTGAAAGCTCCAGAGGTGACTGACACATTCCAGAGGTGACTGACAAGCTCCAGAGGTGACTGACATGCTCCAGAGGTGACTGACAAGCTCCAGAGGTGACTGACACGCTCCAGAGGTGACTGACACGCTCAAGATGTGACTGACAAGCTCCAGAGGTGACTGACTCGCTCCAGAGGTGACTGATAAGCTCCAGAGGTGACTGACTCGCTCCAGAGGTGACTGACAAGCTCCAGAAGTGACTGACAAGCTCCAGAGGTGACTGACAAGCTCCAGAGGTGACTGACAAGCTCCAGAAGTGACTGACAAGCTCCAGAGGTGACTGACACGCTCCAAAGGTGACTTACACGCTCCAGAGGTGACTGAAACACTCCAGAGGTGACTGACAAGCTCCAGAGGTGACTGACATGCTCCAGAGGTGACTGACTCGCTCCAGAGGTGACTGACAAGCTCCAGAAGTTACTCACAAGCTCCAGAGGTGACTGACACGCTCCAAAGGTGACTGACACGCTCCAGAGGTGACTGAAACGCTCCAGAGGTGACTGACACGCTCCAGAGGTGACTGAAACGCTCCAGAGGTGACTGACAAGCTCCAGAGGTGACTGACACGCTCCAGAGGTGACTGACAAGCTCCAGAAGTGACTGACAAGCTCCAGAGGTGACTGACACGCTCCAAAGGTGACTGACACGCTCCAGAGGTGACTGAAACGCTCCAGAGGTGACTGACACGCTCCAGAGGTGACTGAAACGCTCCAGAGGTGACTGACAAGCTCCAGAGGTGACTGACACGCTCCAGAGGTGACTGACAAGCTCCAGAAGTTACTGACAAGCTCCAGAGGTGACTGACACGCTCCAAAGGTGACTGAAACGCTCCAGAGGTGACTGACATGCTCCAGAGGTGACTGAAAAGCTCCAGAGGTGACTGAAAAGCTCCAGAGGTGACTGACACGCTCCAGAGGTGACTGAAATGCTCCAGAGGTGACTGACACGCTCCAAAGGTGACTGAAACGCTCCAGAGGTGACTGACAAGCTCCAGAGGTGACTGACTCGCTCCAGAGGTGACTGACACGCTCCAGAGGTGACTAACAAGCCTTCTTTACCCAAAGAGCTATGAATATGAGGAACAGGCTGCCTCAGGCGCTGGTGACAGCAGAGACAGCAATTGAAAGGTACAAAAAGACTTACAAGATTAAAAGGAAACTATCAGCAGGTTAGAAGCATCTATCCTGCTCATATGTCCTTATAGCACACTAGGCACTGAGGATGAAGGTATTTTATTACTGCTAACATGCTTATAAGAAGCTTTGGTACACTGGGGGCAAGACTATCTGGTACCGTCATCCTCAGTGCTCCGTGCGCTATAGGGATATATCAGCAGGTCAGACGCTTACCTGCTAACCTGATGAGATTTTCTCTTTAAAATAATAGCATCAAAACTTATGTAAATATTTTTCATTCCAATCCTGTCAAGTCGCTATTTGGAAGCAAGGAGGAGCCAGGTTCTATAGTTTATCTCTTACCTCCCTGATTCTTTGGCTGAATTTCGTTGCCCCCCCTTCAATCCCAGGACTGAATTCCATGGTAGAAAGTGCACAATTTGTTTGCAAAGAATATATATTGTTATTGGCATATTGTTTGCATGAGCTAATAGGTTCATATAATGGGAATAGGATACATATAATGTTTCAAGTACCCCATGACTGTGCGGCACAGTCATAGGGTACTTGACTTAAAGAAACATGCTGTAATGCCTATATTTAGGCATACTAACATATAGTATATCCTAGCCTAAAAGAAAGATGATCCCCTCCCCCTGGCTTTTACTTGCGCACTGCCGACGTGTGTAATAGAGCCGAAAGTGAGTGTGGACAGGTCGCCACTTGTTTGCTCATCTGAATCGCTCTGTGGAATAGGGGCTCAAAGGTGGCCATACACCTTAGGTAACCATTTGGCCAGGAGCTAGTCCTTTTGCCTGCCCCCCATATTCAGGCATACATGGACATGCCCATACATATTACATGCCCCCGGAGTTTGATCAGTTCTGTGGACATTTATCTAATATTTATGGCACCTTCAGTGAAGCCACTTTATGAAACTGGATAAACTTCTCCCCCTTCCCATGCTGAATATTATTGACGGAGAATCAAATAAAGTACACTCTTACATTGCAGCATATAACACTTTTGTAACTTCCAAACAGCCTAAAGACTTGGCAGAAGGAACACTGACTCCCTGATGGAGTTACCCTTAAAAGCTGCACTTTTCTCCGCTTTGTAGACGGAGTTAAGTAACCCTCCAGCTTTCTTTCAGCTAACATACAGTAAGGCTACGTACATTATTCTCTTTATAATTTACTTTTACACAAACTGTTCCATTTTTACAAACTGCTAAATGTTTAGAATCTGTGTATTCAGCAACGAGCAAAGAAATTTCAGTGTTTTTAAAAAAAAAAAAAAACAAATTTTTTACCTGATTCATTTTCATAATAGACATTTCCTTTGTGTATTCATTATTGTTCAGGAGACACGCTCATGGATCATATACTGTTTGCATATCTCTTGCATATCTATGAAAAATGTTAAACCCAAAGTACTTGGTTAGAGGAACCATTCATGTAAATGAGTTTTTGTTCCCAACATCTCTGATCCATCTCTTCATGGCCTTCGGTGCAGCCTCACTAAATCACAGCCTAATCCATATTTTATGGTGTTTTGTTTACAAGGAGAGTAATTATTTGATACACCGCAGAACGGCAGTAACTAGTCTCGAGTATTTAGCTTTGCAGTAATGAAATAAACAGATAAATGGGACGTACAGAATACAACCTGCTTTAGGAATTTCTATGGCAAACAGAAGAACAATGAACTCCATAGGATTGAGAAAAATGCCTGTAACGGCCAAGGTCAACCCTGAATAATCCTTCAAGCTGAGTATGACAGGAAAATAGAACCTTTGCTCATAGGAAATAGGTAGGCATTATATGTACACCTCTCAATCTTGGCTGATAAGACATTCCTAAGACGTGAAATAAATCACTTGAAACAGCAACAGAAGTGGCAACTATCTGTACACATATATTTACACTGCTTCCTAACAGAAAATAGCAGGATGCGAAGAACACTCTTGAACACTAAGGGCAGCAAAGTTGGCAATGTAGCTGGTAATGTCTCAACAAGTAAAATTACATAGTGTAGTCAGTTCAGATTGTATTGGGATTAGCACACTGCTTTTAAAAATAAAGTTTAGAGTTATTGGAGTTTTCCCTGTACCTAAAGCATACCTAACATTCTGCTGGTTGGGATCTGAGTTTATGGAATGCTACCGATCATGAAAAAGAGCGAGGAAAAGTACATGTCATGTCATGTGACCTGGAGAGACTCTCATAGACACAGGGCAGGGAGAGAAGTATGTTCCACTTGTTCTACTGATCGGTCAGAGTCTGAACACTCACACTCTACAACATCAAAACCAAAAAAGAAGAAGAGGGGGAAAAAGACCACCCCACTAGCAAAACATGCAGGACCAAAAGATCACAAAATATATATATATGTTGTTTATCTTTATTTGCATATATAGAAAAATGTATTTACAAAGCAAAAATTTTAAAACAGTAAAGGAACTGACACATAAACAGATCCCCAGAACAATGGTGGTGGTAAATTATACAAAACAATATGTATACAGAGTACAGAGTTAATAAATTAATTTACACAACCGAAGCACTGGGCATTGGGCATGTAATTAGCTAAATTTATTCATAGTGCTATATAAGGTGCATACAAGACCATAAAGTGCATATTTAGATACTACCCATATGTCCTTAGTGCAACGGCCACCATACCACTCACCCAGGGTGGCCGTTGCACTAAGGACATATGGTGGCCGGTGGATATATCTTTTTTCTAAATGGTGGCTAATCTGGGATTCCTAAGATTCTATGGGGAAAGAAAAGGAAAAATGTGAAAAAAATGGTGAAGGTCGGGTAAAAGGGAGAAAAGTCGTGGAAATATATAAATACGAGGTCAGGACATTGGGGGACGTTGACCATGGCACCTTAATCACTACGTGGACTAGCACTGTCACTTTAGGGTGATATATGATACTTTGCACTTTATAATAATTAATCATGATTGGTTTTTAATTAATTTTTTAGTTTATAATTTTTATGTTTATGATATATGCAGTGATAAAGTTTTTGCACTATATGCACTTTATTTATATTTTGGTATTTGGTATTACACGAGACTAACCTACATGTTTACATTATCTATATTGCACTTTTTTCAAATTTTTCTATTTTGTGTCTGAAGGTCAAAATATGTCCAAATTCTTTTACTGTCTTTGTAAACATATAGCCTCCCAGTAGTGAGTACTCGATACCTTCCGTGTACGCAGATCGCGGGAGAATTGGGCACAGGCGTCTTTCCGGAACAGCCTCAAGGTTCGCTGTGCGCATGCCCGCTTGCGTTCCACCGGCGGGCGTGCGTTCCAGTGACGTAGGCCGGAAGGAATAGACGTGATTCCTGGCTCCTCCTTCGATCTGCGTCATTCCCCGGAAGGAATCCCATAGCCTACTATAAATAGTGGAAGTGACGGGAGTTAAGACACGCCCCTTGAGAAAGCGGAAGTACGCGAAACGTACGTCGGGGTTTGCGATATCATTGCCATGGGTAAGCACGCGTCTTGATTCAGGCTGATAACCTATTATAGGTTGGGTATATTTATGCCTAGGAAGCCTGGGAGGCTATGTGGATATGCTACATAGGTGTTAACAGTGATCTTCATGCTAACCATTATGGATGTACACTAATATGATTTTTTAAGTACTGTGGCAATGAGTTGCTTTTTTATACTGGATTTTCCTTGCACTATATGTAATTTCTGTTGTAGATTTTAAATCATGCTAATAAATTTCATGCAATATTTTGTATCATAGCCTTTTTTGTATGTGTAAATGACAGTATTTATGGGCTATTTGTAATAGTATTTATGGACTAAAAAAAATTAAGGGTCATCAATTCCGCTAGAAGGAAACCGCAAAATACTATATTTTCTTTTGGTGTCCATTGGAACTATTGTGTATAAACTGTGTTTTTCTGTGTTTTCACAGCAGCCAGTTCCAAGTCCAATATGGACTTCCGGGCCGAGATCAGTCGTGGCTCTTACAATTAAATGATGTGTTTAAGGATGAATCCAGTACTGGTTTTAATGTTAGTGCCCAGGAAAATAAAGAACTAATGAAGGAGTTAAAAGAGGTTCTGAATAAAAGAACGAAAACTTGGTGGAACAAGGCTTTCCTTGAAAATTATGTCAGCAAAGGTTTGATCCCCAGGGGATTGAGAGTCCAAGTTTTCCCTACCTTCCCTATAGATGAAGATGGTTTTAAAAAAACAGTGGGAGGAGCTATCTAATGTGTGCTCTAAGGGTTTTATGGAGCTACTAATTCAACTAAATGGCAAAACATTGAGCGAATTGGAGAAATTGGCAGACATATTGCAAACAAAGTTGACTGAT
Organism: Dendropsophus ebraccatus; assembly: GCF_027789765.1. Classification (NCBI taxonomy): domain Eukaryota; kingdom Metazoa; phylum Chordata; class Amphibia; order Anura; family Hylidae; genus Dendropsophus; species Dendropsophus ebraccatus. The sequence continues at coordinate 56,458,475 of NC_091455.1, forward strand.
ACATGTCCACCTGAGATATTAACCAAATTGAATGAGGAGTTGGAGGCAGATTTTCAGAGATGGGAGAAAGAAATAAGGTCTGGTAAACTGAAGAAGTTCCAGCGGGATATGACAGACCTAAAACAAAACAGAGTATACAGATGGAGACAGGGTTATGAACGTTACAGATCTGTATCTAGATCCCGATCTGGATCTGTCTCATCTAGGACATCTAGTGGTGGACAAGTGAGATCTCATGATGCAAGAGGTGGTGGGGGATCCCAAGACGATCCACTGAATAGTAGCTATGTGAGGGCAACACGGAGTCCCAGTGTGAAAAGGAAGGAACCAGGATTCCTCCAAAGAGGGAGACCACCCAAGAACAGTCTAGAGGTAATCAACTTATCCTCTAGAATATTAACAGAGGATCAGGTGGAAGTCCTCTCAAAAGGTCTAACCTTTTCTCCAGTTAATCCTTTCAATTCTTTTGCAGTGATAAAGGATTTACACCTCTTCTCAAGGAAGTTACTCCTGATGCGCCTACACTCGAGGGGTGAAATGGGGTTGACGGATTTGGAGATTTCTGAGAGAGACGCATTGCAGACACTTGAAGAATTATTAGAGGAACAAACAGTGCGGGACCAAGGTAGGTTCCCTACATCTGTTATTCCAAAATCTAAAGTCTTTCCACCATTTACTTTGTGCCCCCAAATTGAAATCTTTACGAAGCTGGTGGAGGAGGACTTTAAAAAGATCTCTACTAAAATAAAACAGGACAACCTTACCCCCGGCCAGCGTATAGCCTTGAGAGAACTGCAGTCATATAATGACATAGTCCTTAAGGCGGCTGACAAAGGGGGTAATGTTGTCGTTTGGCCAACGAGTAAGTACGAGAAAGAGGCCCAACGCCAGCTTCGTGATAGAGATACATACAAAAAACTCACACATAATCCTGATGTGAGTTATCAGACAGAATTACAAAAAATCTTGCAGAGGGCATTCGATGAAGGGATTATCCCAAAAAAAGTGTTTGAAGGGCTAAGTAATGCGTCTCCTCAGATCCCAACCTTCTACCTCCTACCCAAAATCCACAAAGATCCCCTCAATCCTCCAGGGCGTCCGATAGTATCAGGAATAGATGGGCTATGTGACCCTGTATGCAAATTTATAGATTTCTATCTCAAACCATTGGTGGAGAGTTTACCATCTTATATTAGGGATACGACGGACGCCTTGGTTAGGATTGATGGGATCTTTGTGGAAGAGGACATGCTGATTGTTACAGCAGATTTGGAATCGTTGTATACTTGTATACGGCATAGTGACGGCTTGAGGGCAGTGAAGTTCTTCCTGGACTCCAGCAGCTGGGACTCCGACACCTGCAGATTGATTTTGGAATTATTAGAATTTATTTTGACACATATTTTTTTTTTTTTCGTGACCAATTTTACTTACAGCTGCGTGGCACTGCCATGGGGGCGACGTGTGCCCCTTCGTATGCCAACCTCTTCCTGGGGTACTGGGAGAGGTTGGTTTTTCAATGCGGAGGGGTGGGCGCCGTGACCCATGTGCAGTGCTGGCTGAGATATATTGATGACGTTTTATGTTTTTGGCGGGGGTCGGAGTCTCAGCTGCTGGAGTTCATGAATGAACTGAATTCAAATGAATTCAATATTAGATTGACATTCAAATCCAGCACTGAAAGGATGGAATCCCTTGATGTTATGCTGGAAAAGGGACACGATGGTAGACTGGAGACTGATGTCTTCAGAAAATCGACATCGGTCAATGCCCTTCTTGAGGCAACATCTGCCCATACACCATCCACAATAAAGGCTGTTCCAACAGGTCAATTTCTAAGGATGCGGCGGATTTGCTCATCCGAGGAAAAGTTTGAAAAACAGAGTGTGGAACTGAGAAGGAGATTCCAAGAGAGAGGTTACAAACGGAAGAAAATTGAATATGGTTATAACAGAGCCAAGAGTACACCTAGACAGCAATTGTTACAAACAAATGCAAAAAAAGATAGACAGACTGAGAACCAGGTTAGGTTTATCTCTAACTATAATGAAAAATGGGAGACTATGAGGAAAATTATGATTAAACACTGGGCGATCTTAAAAACTGATTCCATTTTGGCAAGAAAAGTGTCAGAAGCCCCTCTGATGACAGCTCGCAGAGGGAAGAATCTAAAGGACCTCCTTGTAAGAAGCCACTACAGTCCTAGGATTACAAACACCTTTTTGGGAGGGGGTAATCCAAGAATTGGGTGTTATCCATGTGGCGAGTGTAGAGCATGTCCAAATATCGAGCGAACAAATGTGTTTGTGTCGGCAGATGGACAAAAACAATATACGATCAGGGACTATATCTCCTGCTCCACTCGCTATGTTGTTTATTATGCTACATGTGGATGTAATAAGGTTTGCATTGGTCTCACCTCAAGGGAACTCAGAATCCGGGCGAGGGAACATGTAAGAGGGATTTTGGCAGCAAAGGACTGTGTGGATATTAACTCACTAAAAACAATCCCTCATCACTTTAGATTGTATCATAATGGTGACCCAAGGACCTTTAAGGTGAAGGGGATTGAGAAAGTTGTGGGCGGCATTAGAGGAGGGAACCAAAAGAAGATTCTGGCTCAGAAGGAATGCCGGTGGATATATCTGTTAAGTAGCTTGGCTCCCCAGGGTTTAAATGAGCAACGTAGTTTTGCTTCATTTTTGTAATAAAAATGTTTTCTTTGTGCACCAATTTTAAATAATGTGTGTTTTTAATTCTTGTTGTATGTTTCTAATTTTAGTTTTTCTAAATGGTGGCTAATCTGGGATTCCTAAGATTCTATGGGGAAAGAAAAGGAAAAATGTGGAAAAAGGAGAGAAAAAAATGGTGAAGGTCGGGTAAAAGGGAGAAAATTCGTGGAAATATATAAATACGAGGTCAGGACATTGGGGGACATTGACCATGGCACCTTAATCACTACATGGACTAGCACTGTCACTTTAGGGTGATATATGATACTTTGCACTTTATAATAATTAATCATGATTGGTTTTTAATTAATTTTTTAGTTTATAATTTTTATGTTTATGATATATGCAGTGATAAAGGTTTTGCACTATATGCACTTTATTTATATTTTGGTATTTGGTATTACACGAGACTAACCTACATGTTTACATTATCTATATTGCACTTTTTTCAAATTTTTCTATTTTGTGTCTGAAGGTCAAAATATGTCCAAATTCTTTTACTGTCTTTGTAAACATATAGCCTCCCAGTAGTGAGTACTCGATACCTTCCGTGTACGCAGATCGCGGGAGAATTGGGCACAGGCGTCTTTCCGGAACAGCCTCAAGGTTCGCTGTGCGCCTGCCCGCTTGCTTTCCACCGGCGGGCGTGCGTTCCAGTGACATAGGCCGGAAGGAATAGACGTGATTCCTGGCTCCTCCTTCGATCTGCGTCATTCCCCGGAAGGAATCCCATAGCCTACTATAAATAGTGGAAGTGACGGGAGTTAAGACACGCCCCTTGAGAAAGCGGAAGTACGCGAAACGTACGTCGGGGTTTGCGATATCATTGCCATGGGTAAGCACGCGTCTTGATTCAGGCTGATAACCTATTATAGGTTGGGTATATTTATGCCTAGGAAGCCTGGGAGGCTATGTGGGTATGCTACATAGGTGTTAACAGTGATCTTCATGCTTACCATTATGGATGTACACTAATATGATTTTTTAAGTACTGTGGCAATGAGTTGCTTTTTTCTACTGGATTTTCCTTGCACTATATGTAATTTCTGTTGTAGATTTTAAATCATGCTAATAAATTTCATGCAATATTTTGTATCATAGCCTTTTTTGTATGTGTAAATGGCACTAAGGACATATGGGTAATATCTAAATATGCACTTTATGGTCTTGTATGCACCTTATATAGCACTATGCATAAATTTAGCTAATTACATGCCCAATGCCCAGTGCTTCGTTTGTGTAAATTAATTTATTACCTCTGTACTCTGTATACATATTGTTTTGTATAATTTACCACCACCATTGTTCTGGGGATCTGTTTATGTGTCAGTTCCTTTACTGTTTTAAAATTTTTGCTTCGTAAATACATTTTTCTATATATGCAAATAAAGATAAACAACATATATATTTTGTGATTTTTTGGTCCTGCATGTTTTGCTAGTGGGGTGGTCTTTTTCCCCCTCTTCTTCTTTTTTGGTTTTGGTATTTTAGTGTGCATAAGGACCCTAGGATATACATCTATTGGATCATATATAGGTATATACACTCTACAACATGTCAAAAGTTTTTATTAATGACAGGTCCACTTTAAATACTAAATAGTGGCCCAGATTTACTTAAACTATCTAGCAGAGATGAGCATGCTCAAGTCCAACTGTTTGGCATTTGAATACCGGTGGCTGAAGAAGTTGGATGCAGTCCTATGGACTTCTGGGAAACATGGATACAGCCATAGGCCATAGGCTGTATCTATTTTTGGGGAGGCAAATGCAAAAGGAAACACCGGGACTACATATCCCGAAAGGGAGACAATATAAAGTCAATCAAAATATCACATAACATGGTATAAAACTCGAATGTAAATAATGCTAGAATGTGCAAGTACTTCCCAGTCCACTGAGATGGAATATAATGGCCATATCAAACGGCGACTGACCACATGGGTAGGTGAGCTGATAGTGAGGTGCAACAATAAACATTCCTGTCTCACCTGAAAAGCAGATATGCAGAACAATAAGAAAAAGCAGGACCAACATGGAACAGTCATGAGAGATAGCACAGGACCACAAAAGAAAGAAAAGCGTAGTTCAGTTTAAAGCCAGGACATCCAAACAAGGAGCCACCTCAGGAGGTAGCAGACCTATAAGAATCAGAGTCCCGGAACAATAGCCAAGGACTCCATGTAGCCATGTATTTCTTCACCAAAGCAGGGGTGACAGCAATCAGGTCCTCCATGTGGTGTATGTGCGAAATTTCCGTAAACCAGTCATCAATAGTGGGAGGGTCCACTGATTTCCACTGCCGGGGAACAATGGTTTTAGCTACTTGAAGCAGGTGACGTGCAAGGGACTTTTTGAAGCGGGATTTGGGCGTAGGGAACATGTTAAGGAGTACAGCTTCAGGGGTGTTAGTTAGATGCAGGACTGTTTGCCAAAACCTCACCAGTTTCGGGCAACCCCACCAAATGTGCGACATGGTTCCTCCTGCACCACCACAATGCCAGCACACATCTGGAACCGTGGGGTACCAGGCATGGAGACGAGCCGGCACCCGGTACCAACGAGACTAAATATTGTAGCACGTTTCCTGTGCCTTACAAGCCAAGGCGGCTTTATGAGAGAGAAAAAATGCTTTAGACCACTGCTTAGGAGTAAATTGTTTACCCAGCTCAGCCTCCCATGCAGTGCAGGATGGCAGCTGGTCCGAGCTAAGAAAAAGGTGTATCCATATTTTACTGGACTCCCTAGGGCTGCATCCCACTTCTAATTTGCTAAGTTTGCAAATATTCGCGCAAATATTCGCAAATATTCGTGAATCACTTAAAAACCATTTTTTATTAAAACAGGCAAACTTTAGTAGCCACAATAGTGGGACTATTAAAGAGCAGCAATTTTTTTTCAACAGCTCTTGCTGTGACAGTGTCAATCCGTTTGTCAATCGTTCAGCTTCCGTCATGGACAGTAGTGGACATTGGTGGATTAGCGGCGCAATATCAAATTTCTCCCAGGACAGCAGTGAACATTGCTAAATGAGCAGCCAGTGAGGTATTAAGATAAACACTGCGTTTACTGTGACTCCCTATAATACCCACCCCCCCTAATCCACCCTCCTCTCCTCTCTATCCCGATCTCTCTGTATTTCTCTCCCTTCTCTAACTGCCTGCTGCAGCCTACTCTCCACTATACACAGCCGACTGGCCGCCTCCAGGAAGCCAATCACCTTACATAGAGGAGGAGGTGCTGACATCACAGTGGGGTTTGCAGCTGATTGGACGGCCCAAAAGATAATGGATAATCCCTTGCTCTCGCCAAAAGACAGCTCCGTAAAATAACATGTGCAGCCACCAAGTTTAGTGAATTTGCAAAGCGAATTTGGCGAATTCGCGAATCGATATGAAGGGAATTTAATGCCTGATTCGCTGCGAATCTAAATTCATCAGATTCGCTTTGCAAACATGCAAACAACGCAGCACAGTAAAGAGAGCAGACTATGTTTTAGCAATCCAAGAAGCCCAGACATGTTATGTGTTGATGAAGAGTATGTAACCAATACACCATGTGCTGTTTACCTACATGGCACATATGACCATACAGCATTGGCAGAATGCTCCATTTATAGTGTAAGTTCTGTGGAGGAATCTCCATCTGCTGGTCACAATCAATATAGCCTGAAATTTTTCTAGTGCTAGAATAAGAGATATCTTAAAGAAGGATTAGCTCACCTAACTCATCTACATTTTTCACAAGTACCCCCCCCACACACACACACACAGCCACACACACACACATCTACAATCTGCCATCTTTATGAAGGTGTAGATGGGTCATTTGTCCCAGATGTGATTGTTACCTCTACATTCACTATATACACTACTGTACTATACACTAGAATTTAGTGTATAGTGGTAGCTACTAAGTTCTCATGTTAATTGTTAAACCTCTTATGTCATTGGTTGGATAGAGAAGCATGGGGCAGGTTTGGGAACTGAGCTTGGTCTACACCCAGTGAGTGCAAGTGCTGTTTGCAGCTGAAACCCATTGTTATTGACCAGCATCAAACAATTACCCAATGCTAGCTATTTACCTGTATAGAGGCCATGATCAATAGCAATTGCATCTAAATAGTTATGTGGTGCATAATTGGTAGTTTAGTGGTCTATATAGGTCAATAGATTATCCTGGCAGCCCGAAGCCACCTCATAGACAGTAATTCTATGGGGGGAAAACATACATGGTCACACATCCACATGGCTCACACTGCCCACTTTCTTCTCAGCATTATTTAAAGGGATGGTTAAAAAAAAAAAAACTTTCAAATCAACTGGTGCCAGAAGGTGCAAGAGATTTCAAATTTTTCTATAAAAAAAAAAACAACAACTAATCTTGCAGTACTGATCAGCTGCTGTAAGTCCCGCAGGAAGTGGTATATACTTTCCAGTCTGACACAATGCTCTCTGTTGACACCTCTGTCTGTGACAAGAGCTTTCCAGTACAGTAGCAAATCCCTATAGAAAACCTCTTCTGCTCTCCGGACTGGAGACCACTTCCTGCAGGACATACAGCAGCTGATAAGTACTTGAGATTTTTTAATAGAAGTAAATTACAAATCTCTGGCACTTTCTGGCACTAGTTGATTTGAAAGAATTTTTTTTTTTGCTGAACTTCCCCTTTAATATTTCAATTTCTTCTCTGAACCCTTTTCCAATCAACAGACAGAGAAAAGATACAAAACATGTATGCATGTGTGAAAACATCCTAGTAGAATACACATTTTTTCTAGAATGATCTGTTTGTTCAAGACTATATGAACCTGCATGTTACTTATTTCCCATCTCTTACAGGTGACATGCCCGGACTACAGATTCCCCTTATATCACTTATGCAAACGTTTCCTGGTAAACCCTGAGAGCAGAGATTAAAGTGTCCAGGACTGTGTAAGTGTGTCAGTGCCATGCAGGAAGGCCCAGCTTAGTCTTAAGGCTCATATGGCCGATTGCAGTGTTTACTTCTGGACTCTGCTAGAAGATGTTTCTAAGGACGCATTATATTAGCTGTGATTTGTTAATGTCATTGGTGAGTAAAGCAAATACAAACAGAGGCAGGGATTGCCATGGTGCTGGGAATAAATAATTCATACTGAAGCCTGCCTATACAGCGGGCTATGTAAACCCTGTTGGCAGACTTCTGTCTTTTTGTTTACTGTGGTGCTGTGACTCAGTTTGACCACGATATGTATTTTAATGAAGCAAGACACTTCTCTCATATATAAAACATAAGAACAACATGATCCTCCTTGTAATGTTGTAATGGAGCTCGGATACATTTTAGAAGGTTGGCATACAACATCATAATATTTATGCTAGAATGGGCAAATACTTTATTATACGGTAGTGTGTGTTTATCTATCACATATCATAATATTGATGCTTATGTTTTAGACTGTTAGGCTATGTTCACACTGCGTATGGGTCTGGACGCATTTTGTACGCCGCCGTACATGTACGGCTGAAACTACGGGCATGGGAAAAATAGAAATGCGGCCGGATGCGTACGAAACGCGAACATACGCCGTAGTACAGTTATGCTTCCCTAGCTTGTTTCGAAGCGATCTGAGGCAGGTCATTTACTTGGAAATCTTCGCCCAGCGCAGTAAATCACACAGAACCTTTTGGATCGAAAAATCAAGTTCAATTTGGCTGAAATAAGTACTTCGTACGGGACCGCATGGAAATCCACGGCCGCGAGTTTCAACATTTCCGTCCTCAAACAATGGTCTTGTTCATTTTTCACGGCGCCGTATACGATCCGGCCGTAAGCTCATACGTAGTGTGCATTGTGCGGGCGTATATCGTATACTTTCAAGCGAATGCATCAACCTCAAAACTACGTGCGTATATTCGCGGTTCGCACTAGTGTGAACATAGCCTTACACTGTAAAAAGTGCCCCCTAAAATGGTGAAAATGTTCCAGTGGCATTACTAATAATAAAGAGAGTGGGGAGGAGGGACGGAGGGGTGGTGCAAAGTTAGGGCACAGATACTCCAAGCCCCGGCCGTTGGGCAGGGGGCTGCAAGTTTAAAAGTTGTTTTTTAGGACAATAACTGCATCATCTGCCGAACGGACCCCAGGACAGATCTTGGAATAAAAGCAGCTATCCGAAGGTACAAGCGGTTTAGGGGGTCAGATTGTGGGTACAGAGTCGCTTTAAAGTGTCACTGTCATTTCACAAAACTTTTGACATGTCATAGAGACATGTAAAAAATATTGATCGGTCCAGGTCTGAGTGTTCAGACCAGTACCAATCGGGAGATAGAGCTGGGAGAACACCGCGTTAAGAGCAGTCCTCTCCCAGCTATGTGTCACGTGATCAGTCGTGTCATACATTGCCTCTTTGCACAGGAGAATTAAGGCACCATTCCACGAAACGATTATTGGCCGTTACGGATGATAATCGTCCCATGGAATAGAGGGCAACAATCAGCCGTCATTGTTTTTGTCGGCTGATCGTTGCGTTGCTTGTTTTTTACACATGTTGAAAAACAAGCAATCTGCTGCCGTCGCTCAGTGTAATAGGAGCGACAGCAGCAGACCGCCGCTATCCTCTATGGGCTGCGCGGATAATCTAGCGATCACCCGGGCAGCCCCCCTGCAGCTCCCCCCGGACTCACCCGCTCGCTGCTGACATGTGGAATAGCTGCGTCAGCGAGCGGAGAACGAGGAGCAAACGAGCGCTGACAGCGCTTGTTTGCTCCTCTACATCACCCCGTGGTAGGGGCTTTAGGTCCACTTCACATATTGTATATCTGTTAGTCTGGCTCAGTTTCCCTCCAGGGCAGTAGCCAAGCCCCAGAGGGAAACTGGCATTGGAAGTGATCCCAGTTCAAATTATCGTGCTTGAATCTGCATGTCAGTTCGCCAAACATGAAGGATGGAATGTATCTACAGTGTTCTTCTGTGTGTCGTGTCAAGTGTCGTGTCAAAAAAAAAAAAAAAAAAAAGGTGTTCTGGGGTTAATGGCTGTGGCCACCTTTAGGGGCATTTTCTAATAGGTTTTTATTAAAACTTTCAAACTTTTCTGCTTCTGCAGGTTTCATACTACACAGAAAGCTGCAAAAGAAAATTCACAGCAAAATCTTTTAGAGACAGGTAGTCCCCCCAAGGACTTATAGCAGCACTGAATGAGTGAGAACTGACAGCCACTCGAAGCACAAACCAACTCGGTGGCCCAGTGGAGTACTGTATAGTCAATGGCCCTGGTAACCAACTAATCGGAAAGAGTTGAGAAATATTCAAATTATTAATCCACCAAGCGTAACCATGAAGCAACAAATCTATCTATGACACTTGAAATGCATTGTAGCTTGCATATTGTGTCCTCCACAGTGAAGCGGTGAAATTATTGTCTTTTGAACCATCAAAGAAATAAAGAATATTGCTGTTTACCAGGATATGTGATCATGCCCCATAGGCAACTCTTAAAAACTGCCCCAGGTTGAGAACTAAACTTCAGACTATAGACTGGACTGTTGAATAATGAAAAATGGGAAAACTTTAAATGTACTTTGTGTAGTTTTTTTTCTATCAATAACAGGTGATGGTTAAAGATAACCATTAAAGTTAAACCCCATATGCTTACACCAACTATTAAAAAGCAAGTGAACAACAAACAAGGACACTTAAATGATGACTAACATCTCAAGTAATTTCCCTCCAGGTAATAGTCTAAAATATTTGTAAACTACTCTATTAATCGGAAATGACTTTTTACCCCAGAAAAACAGCTTGAAAATCTTGGCCACTATGTGACTTACTTGTAATCTGCTGTCCACTGTCTGTTGTTAGGGGAATTCTGTCTCTGGTAACAGAAACACCAAGATGGAACACAGGAAGTGGAAGTTGGGCTACACAAGATAACTGAGCTCTTTATTTGGTTCCATATGAAACTCACTTTTTTCTCCCTTTTCTCCATTTATCAGTTTCTCATTGCACTCTAATTCTATTCTCTGATTTAGGACACTATCTAGTTTTTATTTTACGTATAAACCCAATAAATTACATATCCAGGGACATAGTGATACATAGGTGTCCAATCCTGAACGTTACGATTTTCATTAGGACCCAATATCAACAATGTGCCCTCCCCTGTACTCTAAAGTCACTTACATGCAACTTTACTAAGGTTCCAGGCTAATGCCTCAGATAATTCCTATACACAGCAGCATCAGTAATAATAGGTAATATGAGCAGTGGTAGTACAGGGCACAATGGTAAGGAATACTCAGAGCTGTACAATACCTGCTATTCATTGAAACAGATCATCAGGCTTCATTCACCCAGAAGAAGGAAAGACGAGTTACTGTAGCTGCAAGAAGCCAGAAAGCTGCTGCACCGTCCGTCACTCGACTCATATAGGAAAACATATTTAGTGTAAAAACTGACTGTTTGTTCTCCATTGAACTTTATTGTAGCAACAGTAAATAAAGAGCAGCCACACCTAGATAAGCTGCAGTACTAAAGCCATGGATTATTGGAGTGACGGTCTGTGTATTAGTTACAACCATACAGACGCTGGGACTATTCAATCACTGTCTACATCGAGTCCAGAATAAACTCTTATAAATATTGATAGTGGACGTTATCCTGAGATGACTATTAATGTCACGTGGAAGATGTACTGTCTTGATATAACTTATATGACTGCACAGAGAGGACCTTGTACTCTTATCAATTGATCATTAAAACACTGATACACTGTTATACTTCTGCCTTAGGGGGAGGTGCATGACACAGAAAGTCCTCCCTGTCCCCAGAATCCCTGCTATTATGCCCTGGACTCGGCATAAGACAGTCTATAGATACCCCTATTTAATAATGATATCACTAGGATAAGCCCACTAATGGGGGTCTGACCTCTAGAACTGCCTCCAGGGTATTGCATAGTAGGGGACTAGCCAGATTACCACCACCATGTGTGAACAGTATCTTATGTAGCTGAGATATGAGGAGATGCTTAGTCAGGTCATCACCATATAGAGAGGGGTTACCTGTCCATGTGCCTGCCTATAATATGGCGATTCATTACCGATAAAAATCTATCAATTATGTAAATGGAATTTTTTAAATCCTATTTATTTTAATGTAACATGTGGCTACAGCCAGTCTAAAGAAAGTCAACATATGGACACATTGTACACTTATTACTCTATACCGATAGAAATGGAATAATTGCATGTAAAGCACATTAGTCTTCTATGTACAGAATTCAGTAATATGATGTATTTGTGGATGGAAGGAAGCACTTCAGGATTATGCTTCATGAAGATACTGCAGAGGAGAAGTTACATAAATTATAGCAGCAGATGAGAGAAAGCTAGTTTAGCTGAGCTCTGATTGGTTTATTAAAATAAAAAAAAAATAAAAAAAACTCATCAGTGCAATTCTTCGCATTTTTAGGCTATGTTCACACTACGTATATTTTCGTATAACAACGATGCCAACAATGATTTCTCAACACGTTGAAAGACAACGATTAACAACTTTTTATTCGCTGTTTGATCAATGGGTGTTTTTAGACTTACAAATAATTTCTCATTTTCGGTAGTTGTGGCAAATTTTTTAAATGATAATTGCTGTGTGTAATATGGCCATTAGATTTCAAAGTTTGTTTTCACAGTGAGGGCCCCCATTTATTGTAAGCCACAATAAAACCCCATTGTGCTCATCTAGACTAATAACAATGATAACCACTAAAGATTGACCACAACTATTGTTTTTAGTGTAAATAGATCACATTGGCAAGTCTGTAGTCTGATATTCTACGGTAAAATGTAAGAAGTTTTTCCCCTAAATTTAAATATCTAAAATACCAGTCATCCAGCAAAAAACCTGACATCTGGGCTGGCCTCTGAGTCGGTTAAGGTGACAGACCTTTCACAAACCTGCATAGTTATAATACACTTGAGCCAGATTATCACAATGCCTTTGAGTAGCTTTTACCTCATGTGCTTTCTTATTTTTTTGCAGGCTCCTTATTTCATCATTAAAGTGTTAATGCATCTGAATGCTTTCTGTCTATGTCTTAACCCTAACAATCAGCACGCCCCTTAACATAGCAACACTAAATGAATAATAGAATCCCATATAGTTCCCATGGCCTTACAAAGACAGTTTATCATATAGACCAGTGCTTCTCAATTCCAGTCCTCAGGCCTCACCAACAGGTCATGTTTTGAGGACTTCCCATACAAAGATCACCTGTGATAATACCTGATGCACTGAGTATAATTATATCACCTGTAAATTACTAAGGAAATCCTCAAAACATGACCTGTTGGTGAGGCCTGAGGACTGGAATTGAGAAGCAAAGTGACTATATATATATATATATATATATATATATATATATATATATATATTTATTTATTTTTTTATGTTTTTTTTATTGTTATTTTTTAAAGGGATATACAAACCCACTACCCTTGGGCATAGGCCTCTAATATTAACTGTTCTAAAAAATAAAAATAAAATAGAAGCTTTGGACAGGCAGAAGGAGTGCACAGCCAAAATCACATTAACCACATCCTTCTAAGTACAATACAACATTTTTGCACTGTACGTATAGCGGTGTGGGTAGCTCCAATCAAGATACACTTAAGCAAAGATGCCATTTGTTCCACAATATAGACCTAACCTTTATGAGTCTGTGGTGAGCCCCTGTGGAGGATCGGCTGGTCACTTACTAGGTGGTGAGGTGTGACGCCACTCCTGTGGTGGTTGGCCGAGATACAGCCAGACCTTTGAGTGCTATTTCGTGATGCCAGTGCCAGGTAGGCACATAGGTGTGAGGGCACGCCTGCTTTTAGTTGGCAAGGCCAGTTGTACCCTTTTCCCCTGTGGTCAGTGTCCCTCTGGGCTGCTACAGGGTGCCTTGGGTTAGAGTGATCTCAGATGGCCAGAGTGGTGTAGTGACCCCCCCACCACCACCACCACCAAAACCGCTAAACACAGAAAGAGCAAGTGTCCCAAGGTTATGGTGTGTGCTGTGTCAGTGGAAAATGAAAAATCACGGAGTCTCTTGAACTTAAATAGGCATGTTGTTTACTAGAAAGTGCTTGCTTGCAGTAGGTTACAAGATTATGAGGTTTCTCTTGATAAAGCACGTGGTAATACACTTGACAATAGTTGCAGACAAATGCTTGACAACACAGCAACCAGATCTGTAGTAGGAATGTAGTATAAGATATAGTCGTGCTGACTGAGTAGTGTTCTGACTGATACAAAGAAGCAGAGTAGTGGAGAGGAGGATGCTGTGAGAGTCCCAAGTAGTACTGTGCTCTGCCGGGATGTTGGAGGATCAGGTAGAATACGAAGAACAACACCTGTGTCCATGCATTGACCTTGAATAGTCTTCACACCACCTTATGTTCACTAGACTCGGCTGAACCTTCCTAGAGGGTGACACAGGCCCCAGATCTTGTTACCTGGGATGAGGGGAATTCTGTGGATTTCCTGCTGACACCTGCACTACGAGATAGAGTTCATAGGCTTACTGCAAGATTGCTCTATCTAGATCAGTTCCTAGCTCTTTGGCTTTAGTGAAGACTATCCTGCTCTGTTACTTCTCCTAGTCCACAGCATGGGTTGAGGTTGTCTCTGGCTTGTCCTCTCCTAAGAGGGGTTTAACCGTGCATAGTGCTGTGTAGCTTTACTGCGAAGCTTTACTGTCTTGCGTCCTTCCAATACGGGGTGCTAGCTAAGAGGGTTCGGGGACCTGGCAGAGGGCCAGGGCCCAGGTAGAACCACTGTGGAGAGCTATCTAGCTTGCATCCTTCCTCCACAATGCCCAACACAAAAGACCATTGCACCTCCTCCACCCATGTGACTTACTTCCCTACCGTTACTAACGTGCGCTGTGAGTGGGTAGAGTGCAACAGAAGAAATAAGGAGAAAGCTGATAGGAGAGAAGAAACACAGATTCCTACCAGTCTACAGATTCGTGTAAGACATGAAGAAACAATTCACCAAGTAAGATAAAGATGAGGCACTCACCCTTCTTGTCTTCTTAAAAGCAGATAAAGTTTATTTGACATAACTGCAGGTACAGACACAGACATGTGGATGGGCAGAAAGAAACAATAATCCGTTACATCCTTTAGCTGTGCAGCTTCCAAATACACAAATATATATATAATAAATATAATATATATATAAATAAAACACAGTGACATCTAGTGGCAAAACTTAAGTACTACTTTCATCACCACACAAGTACAATAAGTACAGACTTTTTACAAAGTGTGTATAGACCTGTAACATCCGTGGTAGGACACCACATTTATCCAGCCAGTTCTTTCTTGAGATGACAGGTTTATGCCCCAGTTGTATTGGATCAAGCAGTTCAGCAGTAGGAGGAATATCAGAGTTGGAGCCAGATAAGAATATCTGCAGGAACATTCATTTTCCTAAAACCATTCCCAGAGATAAAAATATATTCTTATTGTAGGGAGGAAAAAAAACTCTTCATAGAAAGCCATATGTAAAGCCTCCAGGCTGTGGCACACTGTGCCAGGGTACAAACACCTCCTCTTAGGTGCAACAAGAGAGTTTACACAGGTTCCTCAAAAACTTTGTGAAATGTAGCCAGAAAGGTGGTCAGGGATTATATGATCGTACTGTCCTGCCCAGAAGAGGTGTTGCTTAGACGAGGGTCTCTCCCCACAGAAATAAGATTTTATAAGTGGCAGCACCTTTAAAATAGTGATTCTGTAATGGCCACAAGTCAGAATGTTGGGTTCCTAAGGGCATTTATTGAAGGCTGTGAGTCAAGGTTTGAACCTTAAATTCACCCCTTTCCCTTAAAGGGGTACTATTAGCAGGTTAATACAAACAAACCTGCTGATATCCCCCTGCAGCTGCATGCCTCATGTTTGTGGAAGAGAAAGGGGACCTCTACCACATAGAAGACAATAGTATTATGGTACACAGAATGCCATGCCCTATGACACAGATTTTACATTGGAACCCAGGATCCAGAATGTATGCTTCTAACCAGGTTCAGTTGCCTCCCTGCCAGTGCCCCCTAGTGACCTAAGAGTCTACTAACATCTCTGGTTGTGTGTAACCAGTGATCAATTGGGAAACCCTATTATATGGAATTGCTTTTTATTAGGAAAAAAAATCAATTTTTCCTATTTTTACCCCAGCACAATACTTCCACTTGTAAATGGCGAGCTGAGAGCAGCCTGGCAATAATTAATAATCAGGACATTCATGGGATTGGAGCCTTTATTGCTCCACATAAACCAAGCCCAGTACTTCATCATGAGCCCTGCTTATACTTTATGGACTTTAAATTCAATGCTATCATCCTATCCTTCATCTTGTAATGATGACACTGGAGCAAGGGGATCACTGCAAACGTACTGATAGCTTATAGATTTCCACATTTAAACTTGTTTTGGTAAATGATAGCCTGCTCATAAGTTATTATAAGATATGAGTGACATTTTTCAGGGGATGGGAAATAAGCAGAAGAACCAAACCAACTGTTTCAGATAAAGTACAATGAATAGCGGTTGGTGCAATATTTTTTTTGCACTATTTTGAATGTTTTTTATTTTCTTTCCATTTTGCTGGTTTTAATCTTTACTTTTACTGTTTTTTTTATAACTGTGTCTGTTTCTATCATGTTGTAGCCTGCATTGGACTCTATTGTCGGACTCGCTGCTCCAGAAGGTACAGTACTGTGTGCATCATCACTCACTGTACATTAACCAGGCTGGATAGTAGATCACCTGAATAATGTAGTGTACATAGTACAGTATGTGTATTGCAGCTCACTATGTCTGTATACTTTACTACTCTTGTCAGTCAATATTATTTTCATTAAACTGAATGGAAAGTATATTCTACTTTATTGATGTGAGGGTTAGGGTACACTTTAGGTATATGGGGAGCTATGGGATGCTTGTTAGTGATGTGAGGGTGTACTTTAGGTACATGGGGAGCTATGGGATGCTTGTTAGTGATGAGAGGGTGCACTTTAGGTACATGGGGAGCTATGAGATGCATGTTAGTGATGTGAGGGTGCACTTTAGGTACATGGGGAGCTATGGGATGCATGTTAGTGATGTGAGGGTGCACTTTAGGTACATGGGAGCTATGGGGTGCATGTTAGTGATGTGAGGGTGCACTTTAGGTATATGGGGAGCTATGGGATGCTTGTTAGTGATGTGAGGGTGCACTTTAGGTACATGGGGAGCTATAGGATGGTTGTTAGTGATGTGAGGGTGCACTTTAGGTACATGGAGAGCTATGGGATGCATGTTAGTGATGTGAGGGTGCACTTTAGGTACATGGGGAGCTATGGGATGCATGTTAGTGATGTGAGGGTGCACTTTAGGTACATGGGGAGCTATGGGATGCATGTTAGTGATGTGAGGGTGCACTTTAGGTACATGGGAGCTATGGGATGCATGTTAGTGATGTGAGGGTGCACTTTAGGTACATGGGAGATATGGGATGCATGTTAGTGATGTGAGGGTGCACTTTAGGTATATGGGGAGCTATGGGATGCATGTCAGTGATGTGAGGGTGCACTTTAGGTATATGGGGAGCTATGGGATGCTTGTTAGTGATGTGAGGGTGCACTTTAGGTATATGGGAGCTATAGGATGCTTGTTAGTAATGTGAGGGTGCACTTTAGGTACATAGGGAGCTATGGGATGCATGTTAGTGATGTGAGGGTGCACTTTAGGTACATGCAGGGCCGTATTTACCACTAGGCACCCGTGGTCCGGTGCCTCGGGCAGCACCTTGCAGGGGGGCAGCACCAGGGAGCAGGGGGACAGAAAAAACAATTTTTTTTGGTTTTATTTTTTTAGTTTTCCTCCTCCCGTTCAGACTTGCCAGTAAATCTGGTGTCTTTTCCAGGGGGGTTGGGGGTATGGTGGTATTGGTCAGGTCTGGTATCGCCAATAGGTGCGTGAAGATGGGGCGTCTTCAGGTTTAGTGCCTAGGGCAGCAGCAGCTGTTAATACAGCCCTGGGTACATGGGAGCTATGGGATGCATGTTAGTGATGTGAGGGTGCACTTTAGGTACATGGGGAGCTATGGGATTCATGTTAGTGATGTGAGGGTGCACTTTAGGTACATGGGGAGCTATGGGATGCTTGCTAGTGATGAGAGGGTGCACTTTAGGTACATTGGGAGCTATGGGATGCATGTTAGTGATGTGAGGGTGCACTTTAGGTACAGGGGGAGCAATGGGATGCTTGCTAGTGATGTGAGGGTGCACTTTAGGTTCATTGGGAGCTATGGGATGCATTTTAGTGATGTGAGGGTGCACTTTAGGTACATGGGGAGCTATGGGATGCTTGCTAGTGATGAGACGGTGCACTTTAGGTACATGGGAGCTATAGGATGGTTGTTAGTGATGTGAGGGTGCACTTTAGGTACATGGGGAGCTATGGAATGCTTGTTAGTGATGTGAGGGTGCACTTTAGGTACATGGGAGCTATAGGATGGTTGTTAGTGATGTGAGGGTGCACTTTAGGTACATGGGGAGCTATGGGATGCTTGTTAGTGATGTGAGGGTGCACTTTAGGTACATGGGGAGCTATGGGATGCTTGTTAGTGATGAGAGGGTGCACTTTAGGTACATGGGAGCTATGGGATGCTTGTTAGTGATGAGAGGGTGCACTTAAGGTACATGGGGAGCTATGGGATGCTTGTTAGTGATGTGAGGGTGCACTTTAGGTACATGGGGAGCTATGGGATGCATGTTAGTGATGAGAGGGTGCACTTTAGGTACATGGGGAGCTATGGGATGCATGTTAATGATGAAAGGGTGCACTTTAGGTACATGGGAGCTATAGGATGGTTGTTAGTGATGTGAGGGTGCACTTTAGGTACATGGGGAGCTATGGGATGAATGTTAGTGATGTGAGGGTGCACTTTAGGTACATGGGGAGCTATGGGATGCTTGATAGCGATGTGAGGGTGCACTTTAGGTACATGGGGAGCTATGGGATGCTTGTTAGTGAAGAGAGGGTGCACTTTAGGTACATGGGGAGCTATGGGATGCTTGTTAGTGATGTGAGGGTGCACTTTAGGTACATGGGGAGCTATAGGATGGTTGTTAGTGATGTGAGGGTGCAATTTAGGTACATGGGGAGCTATGGGATGCATGTTAGTGATGTGAGGGTGCACTTTAGGTATATGGGGAGCTATGGGATGCATGGTAGTGATGAGAGGGTGCACTTTAGGTACATGGGGAGCTATGGGATGCATGGTAGTGATGAGAGGGTGCACTTTAGGTACATGGGGAGCTATGGGATGCATGTTAGTGATGAGAGGGTGCACTTTAGGTACATGGGGAGCTATGGGATGCATGTTAGTGATGTGAGGGTGCACTTTAGGTATATGGGGAGCTATGGGATGCATGTTAGTGATGAGAGGGTGCACTTTAGGTACATGGGGAGCTATTTGATGCATGTTAGTGATGAGAGGGTGCACTTTAGGTACATGGTGAGCTATAGGATGGTTGTTAGTGATGAGAGGGTGCACTTTAGGTACATGGGGAGCTATGGGATGCATGTTAATGATGAGAGGGTGCACTTTAGGTACATGGGAGCTATAGGATGGTTGTTAGTGATGTGAGGGTGCACTTTAGGTACATGGGGAGCTATGGGATGCATGTTAGTGATGTGAGTGTGCACTTTAGGTACATGGGAGCTATAGGATGGTTGTTAGTGATGTGAGGGTGCACTTTAGGTACATGGGGAGCTATGGGATGCTTGTTAGTGATGTGAGGGTGCACTTTAGGTACATGGGGAGCTATGGGATGCATGTTAGTGATGTGAGGGTGCACTTTAGGTGCAGTGTCCTAGAACAGCCCTTCTTATGCTCATATTTTTATTATAACTAGTTCTGTTCTGGAAGGCTATGGTCCACTGCAAACTGCGTGTATTGCGTTACCCTTCTCAGTATTCAGGTCTGCTATTTCATTCATTTATTGCATGTGTATTCAGGTATCAGTGTCTAAAGGTATTGTGTCGCCTCCTAGTTTTCAAGGATGGTACTTCTCATGTATATTTCTCTGAATATGCCTAGTGGTGTGATGATGCAATGGCTGGATGTCACGTGACTGTGCCCTGCTTCCATGGTAACACCAATGGTCATCAAGCTTTTGGCTGGGGTTACCATGTGACTTCCTGTGCTACCTCAGTCTTGTCCTCCACCTTCAGGAGACAAGTTGTGGTTTTGTCCTCTCTCCCTGCTAAGAGAGAGGCCTGCGTGTGCTCTGCTGCTCCAGTCCACTGGCTGTGTTCCTGTCTCCAATCTCAAGATTCTCATCTGGGTGTCGATTCTCCAGTCATTCCTCAGTTCATCTCATCATCATCTTCTCAAATCATCAACAGCAAGTATTTCATTCAAGTCTCATTCCACCCAGCATCTCAACTTCAGTTTCACTACTACTCCCATCATTCCACACGCTACTCTCACAGCCTATTGCAGCATCACCCATTATTCTGCTTTATTCAAGATTGCCTTATTCCCGGTGGCATCCGGACAGACTGTTGCTACTAGTTACCACTGTTACAATAAATATACAACTATCGTTTCTGAACCTTGGCATTGGTGTGATGATTGGTGCCCTGACTAAGGACAACGAAGAATCGCATGCCCAGTATTCCCGCAGGGTCAGGAGCCCGGTTTCCAGCTGTATCACCCTCGTGCCTACACCGTGACCACATTATCTTACAGCTGCCCCGGTTCCTGCCTGTTAGCACCATCTATACTGCGGAGTGGCCCCTAGGGGCCAGGGCATCGCATTTGGCGTCACGAACAGGATAACGATCACATTTTGTGCCCCCAAGAGTGTGCCGCAACCCCAAAGAGACTTTGCCATATCACCATGGGTGTAATTGAAGTGCCTCGGGCCTTAGACTGTACACAAAATGGCCACTGTCTTCTTCAATTTCTAACTGCGCCATACCCCGGAGAGGAGGGGGTTAACCGCCATGCTGCTAAAGATCTGGAATCGCCCGGCGCCATAGACTTTGCCTTGACTGCTCCTCATTGGCTGCCTGTGCCAGATGACGTCACTGTTGCCTGGCAGATTCCTGGGCCGGAACTTCAGCCGCTGCACTCCGCCTCCTCCCAGGTCCTCAAAGGCCCGCCAGTGTGCAGCAAGATGGCGTCCTGCAAGGAGTGCGCACCTGCCGCAGCTGTTCTTGTGCCACCGGAACTACCGGTATCCCTGCCTGCGCTCGATCCAGCATGCCTGCTGGCTCAGTTTCTATCCGACAGCGACTCCAGCTGGGGCGCTGCCTTGTCGGACGACGGAAGTCTTAGCCGGGCCTCCATCCCGGCCTCTGCTGATCAGAATGAGGGGCCCATACCTGAGACCAGCATTTCTCCGGGGCCCGGTCACTCCAGCACCGCTGACTTTGCTTCTTCTACCGGAGGGTCCTCATCACCAGACAGCGAGCAGATTGTAAGTGGACCGACTCCGTTGTCCTCAGGCCCCGGCCCTAAAGGGGAAACCTCTGCCAAGGCCTCAATCTCCCCAGGGCTGTGGCGGCCTCCAGGGCGTGATACTCCGCCCTTACTGCAATGGGTGTTCGGCCGGGAGCCCAAGATTAGGCAGCTGATTGAGGATATTCAGCGCGCCCTCTCTGCCCTGCCGCCTGTCACTAACGCTGCATCTGCCATGCCCACCGCTGCACCTGCAGCTCCCACTACAGCAGGGCAGTCCACAGAAGCTAACACTGCCTCTCCTGCTGCCGTGGCTGAAGCCACCAATGCTTCTACTACCGTCATCTATAATGTGGCCCCTGTCATTTCACCTATAACTACTGTGACCCCCAGCATTGTGGTCACCACTGCATCCAACGATGCTTCTGCTTCAGGCCCTCCACGCCTCTACTACCCGTGGCAAAAGAAGAAGAAGCCTACTCAGGGTCCTCCTGCATCCTTTCATTAAGCTTCACTACAGAAAGCAAAGTTCCTAACTGTTCATCTGACTGTTTTGTTTTAGGTTTGAACAAGTCCTATGCAACGTTCAAGGTTCGTGCCTGGTCCTCCTGACCAAGTTTCTTATTATCATCCAGCTATATGCTGATGGACACTCATTGACCAAACTGTTCTCTAGTGCCTGTCCCAGAGCCTTTACATGGACGATGTTCAATGTTGCCTAAAGAGACTCTACCACACAGAGACACTTACCCATTCCTTCCTAAAGCATTTTCCACAGTATGTGATTGTCAGAGGTTTATTATTGTATTTCATGATTACACTTCAGTATTGCACTTCAGTAGTCAAAAGTCTATTTTCTTGTCAGAGTCATATATATATATATATATATATATATATATATATATATATATATATTTTCCTACCTCTGAGTAAGCAGAAAAGTCATTTAGATAGTCTCAGAGTAAAGTGTGTCTTTTGAAAAAGTATTTCTTCTCACAGTGTATATTTTCATGTCAGAGTCAGACAGTTTCCTTCACCTCTGAGTAAAGAAGTCAGTCTACATATTTATATCTATAGCCTCAGAGAAAGTCTATTTTCTAAAGGAGTATTTTCTAAAAAGTGTATTTTTCAGAAGGATCTTCTATTTTCTCCATGCATAGTATTATTGTATCTATTGTATCTACAGCTGGAAAGATTATTTGAGCCAGTTTTCTTCAGATGTCTTCAGAGTTATGTGAGCCAATCCTCCTCCAGACCTCGCAGTGTTTGTTGTCTTCTGTGTTTCCCTTCCTTGTGTTTCCAGTGTTTGTTCACCTCTGTCTTGTCCCAACATAGTAGTTGCTACACATAGTCATACTCAACCTCTACACTTGTCCATACACATTGCACCTTGGATACCTTTTCATGTGTTCGGCCTATAGAGTGCTTGTGTGGTATGATTGAGTGGTGTGTATGAGGGTACCCAGATGTATGCTTGCTTTTGTTATTTAATTCTTTCTCTTTCAGGTGTCCAAGTCACTTCACACAGACACCCAAGGCAGTACACAGGTCTTCACAGTTTTCTTTCCAGTAGGGTAACTCATTTCCATTGGAAACCTACTGTCAAACTGACTGGAATATTGAGGGTCCCCCACCAGCAGTTAAGTTGTCCTGGCTTCCATGTCAGATGGTCCACGCACTAACTACCTGTAACCAAAGTACGTTAGGCACCCCTAGGTGAAGTCCTGCCACTAGGGTTTTCTTTCCCTTCATATTTCTCTTGTCACCTGTGCCTTGAGCGTGGGAAACACACATCTACATACTCCATCACACTAACATTCCTTCCTCTTGTCTTGTTGTCCTGGTCCTCTATGTTCATTCAGCCATATCTACCTCAACTTGTGGTTCGCCGAGGTCGCCTCATTTCTAGTAGGGAGGTATGCAGTGTCCCAGAACAGCCCTTCTTATGCTCATATTTTTATTATAACTAGTTCTGTTCTGGAAGGCTATGGTCCACTGCAAACTGCTTGTATTGCTTTACCCTTCTCAGTATTCAGGTCTGCTATTTCGTTCATTTATTGCATGTGTATTCAGGTATCAGTGTCTAAAGGTATTGTGTCGCCTCCTAGTGTTCAAGGATGGTACTTCTCATGTATATTTCTCTGTATATGCCTAGTGGTGTGATGATGCAATGGCTGGATGTCACGTGACTGTGCCCTGCTTCCATGGTAACACCAATGGTCATCAAGCTTTTGGCTGGGGTTACCATGTGACTTCCTGTGCTACCTCAGTCTTGTCCTCCACCTTCAGGAGACAAGTTGTGGTTTTGTCCTCTCTCCCTGCTAAGAGAGAGGCCTGAGTGTGCTCTGCTGCTCCAGTCCACTGGCTGTGTTCCTGTCTCCAGTCTCAAGATTCTCATCTGGGTGTCGATTCTCCAGTCATTCCTCAGTTCATCTCATCATCATCTTCTCAAATCATCAACAGCAAGTATTTCATTCAAGTCTCATTCCACCCAGCATCTCAACTTCAGTTTCACTACTACTCCCATTATTCTGCACGCTACTCTCACAGCCTATTGCAGCATCACCCATTATTCTGCTTTATTCAAGATTGCCTTATTCCCGGTTGCATCCGGAGAGACTGTTACTACTAGTTACCACCGTTACAATAAATATACAAGTACCGTTGTTTCTGAACCTTGGCATTGGTGTGATGATTGGTGCCCTGACTAAGGACAACGAAGAATCGCATGCCCAGTATTCCCGCAGGGTCAGGAGCCCGGTTTCCAGCTGTATCACCCTCGTGCCTACACCGTGACCACATTATCTTACAGCTGCCCCGGTTCCTGCCTGTTAGCACAATCTATACTGCGGAGTGGCCCCTAGGGGCCAGGGCATCGCATTAGGTACATGGAGAGCTATGGGATACATGTTAGTGATGAGAGGGTGCCCTTTAGGTACATGGGGAGCTATAGGATGCATGTTAGTGATGTGAGGGTGCACTTTAGGTACATGGGGAGCTATGGGATGCATGTTAGTGATGTGAGGGTGCACTTTAGGTACATGGGAGCTATAGGATGGTTGTAAGTGATGTGAGGGTGCACTTTAGGTACATGGGGAGCTATGGGATGCATGTTAGTGATTAGAGGGTGCACTTTAGGTACATGGGGAGCTATGGGATGCATGTTAGTGATGTGAGGGTGCACTGTAGGTACATGGGAGCTATGGGATGCATGTTAGTGATGAGAGGGTGCACTTTAGGTACATGGGAGCTATGGGATGCATGTTAGTGATGTGAGGGTGCACTTTAGGTACATGGGAGCTATGGGATGCATGTTAGTGATGTGGGGGTGCACTTTAGGTACATGGGGAGCTATGGGATGCATGTTAGTGATGTGAGGGTGCACTTTAGGTACATGGGGAGCTATGGGATGCATGTTAGTGATGTGAGGGTGCACTTTAGGTACAGGGGGAGCTATGGGATGCTTGTTAGTGATGAGAGGGTGCACTTAAGGTACATGGGGAACTATTGGATGCATGTTAGTGATGAGAGGGTGCACTTTAGGAACATGGGAGCTATGGGATGCTTGTTAGTGATGTGAGGGTGCACTTTAGGTACATGGGAGCTATAGGATGGTTGTTAGTGATGTGAGGGTGCACTTTAGGTACATGGGAGCTATGGGATGCATGTTATTTATGAGAGGGTGCACTTTAGGCACATGGGAGCTATGGGATGCATGTTAGTGATGTGAGGGTGCACTTTAGGTACATGGGAGCTATGGGATGCATGTTAGTGATGAGAGGGTGCACTTTAGGTACATGGGGAGTTATGGGATGCTTGTTAGTGATGTGAGGGTGCACTTTAGGTACATGGGAGCTATGGGATGCATGTTAGTGATGAGAGGGTGCACTTTAGGTACATGGGGACCTATGGGATGCATGTTAGTGATGAGAGGGTGCACTTTAGGTACATGGGAGCTATAGGATGGTTGTTAGTGATGTGAGGGTGCACTTTAGGTACATGGGGAGCTATGGGATGCATGTTAGTGATGTGAGGGTGCACTTTAGGTACATGGGAGCTATGGGATGCATGTTAGTGATTAGAAGGGTGCACTTTCGGTACATGGGGAGCTATGGGATGCTTGTTAGTGATGTAAAGGTGCACTCAAGGTACATGGGCTTGTTAGTGACATGGGGGTACACCGTGGAGACACATGGAGAGCTGTAGGATGCCTCTTAGTGACATGGGAGTAGACTGTGTAGACACATGGGAGCTGTGAGATGCTTCTAAATTACATTGGGTTCTGCATGAGTTACATGTGGAGCTGTAGGATGCCTGTCATTGATTTTAAGGGTGTGTTGGACATACATGTGGAGCTGTAGGATGCTTGTTACTGGGATGTTTAGAATTAAGGCATTATTACTGTGTGAGGCTTAAAATTATAAATTTTTAGTGCAAATAGATGTCCTTTCCTCTGTGGGGCACTAATCTGCTATAAGACACTATTACGCGTTATGGGAGACATGTATCAGGACTGCAGTACGAGTATGTCAGTCTCAAATAAAGCCCTGTGCCCATTTACCTGGCTGTATTTACTAAGAGGCGTACGCCTGGTGAAGACATTGCGAGGCAGATGTAGATTTGTATCATGATTCACACCTGTGAGCGGGGGTAAATCATGATACATCTTGCCCCCCCCCCCTTTCAGGCGAGCAGGGGTTAAGACTGGCGTACACCAGGACACCTATCTGTCTACTACTATTATTGTTTTGAGGTGCACTGTAGAGCTATGGCTGGAATAAGTCATCATGGTGGTGCATCCACACAGGGAAGAAAACAGAAATCAAACAAAATCATCGGAGACGTCGCCTGTGAGTCCAGGTTTTTCCCGCTGAGGGCGCTATTACACCTAGCATATTTAAAATGAAAATGCAAAAATTTTATTTACCCAGTCTTCGAAGGGTTAAAAATACTGTCAAACCCACCATGAAAAGCAATGAAAACACTGAAAAATGCTGTCTATAAAAAAAAAAGTACAGTTGCAACTGCAACATTGTCCTCCTGTATGGTTTATGCCATTGATGTGGCATAAGAAGAAGCTCCCAATAGAGCCCTTATAACCTAGTGACTGAAAACCAGCAATAGAACCATGTTTGACAGAAGATTTGTATAAAAAATTGAAACTTTCATGATGGATTAAACATCTGTGTGGTGCATCTTTCAGTATAATGGTACTACTGTATATAAGTAACTATAAAAAATGACAAAGGTTTCTATTGCAATCACATGACCACTGTTAAATCTTTCTTATCTGGTTAAATGGTGCCACCTACTGGCAGAACCACCTCATAGCCGTTCCATCAAAATAACATGTTGCAAAATCCTCGGTATTCGGTATCCTGTATAAAGCAAAATCCTCTGTATTCAAAAAGTAAGGCGCTTTACTGCAGATGCCTCGACTACTGACAAGCGTAGTTGACTTAGCCTTTCTATACAGCTAAATAAGAAAAATGACACTTTTAGTAGCTGTATCTTGTATGCAACTGTTTTGCTTAAAGTTGCAGATCTGTGGCATACGTTTGATGGAACGTTTCATACTATGCCCAAACAGTGTGAAACTAGCATGGATCTAACCATGTCTATACCCTATATCAAGTATATAGGGTATAGACAATGACACTTATATTTGCCTCAGTGTCTGCCCAGAGGAAAACAAAAATGACAATTGGGTCTTACCTTTACGCTTGTCAAAGAAGTGTTTCCCTATACAGTGCAGGCAGCCACAGTCCACACGGGATACAGTGCAGGCAGCCACAGCCCACACGGGATACAGTGCAGGCAGCCACAGTCCACACAGGATACAGTGCAGGCAGCCACAGTCCACACAGGATACAGTGCAGGCAGCCACAGTCCACACAGGATACAGTGCAGGCAGCCACAGTCCACACAGGATACAGTGCAGGGAGCCACAGTCCACACAGGATACAGTGCAGGCAGCCACAGTCCACACAGGATACAGTGCAGGCAGCCACAGTCCACACAGGATACAGTGCAGGCAGCCACAGCCCACACAGGATACAGTGCAGGCAGCCACAGCCCACACAGGATACAGTGCAGGCAGCCACAGTCCACACAGGATACAGTGCAGGCAGCCACAGTCCACACAGGATACAGTGCAGGCAGCCACAGTCCACACAGGATACAGTGCAGGCAGCCACAGTGCACACAGGATACAGTGCAGGCAGCCACATCCCACACAGGATACAGTGCAGGCAGCCACAGCCCACACAGGATACAGTGCAGGCAGCCACAGCCCACACAGGATACAGTGCAGGCAGCCACAGTCCACACAGGATACAGTGCAGGCAGCCACATCCCACACAGGATACAGTGCAGGCAGCCACAGCCCACACAGGATACAGTGCAGGCAGCCACAGTCCACACAGGGTCCTGAAGCTGATCAGCAGGAGGACCCCACAGGTGGAGCCCAGTCAGCTCAGGTCTGGTAACAAGTGTTTCCTCCACTTTCCTTCCTGGCTGCTTCAGGCAGAAGCCGACTTCTCAGCTACCTGGTTGGTCCATTGACCCTTTTATTTACAGCACCTGCTTGTCTCACCATTGTAAAAGCAGAAGCAGATTGTATTAAGAATATGGGCTGGTCAGATGTGTGTGAGATGACAGGAGGCAGCTCTGGGATGTGTCATACAATGATTTAGTGACCCTGATCTCCCTGCTATCTGATGGGGCTGAAGTCTGTAGACAAGAATCCTGATCCTGCACTGACCAAAGCATGGAGCTCACAGGCAATACATTCACCTGATAGAGCTGATATCACTCATCATAGCACTGTGAATACTTCCTGTGGGACCTGAGGATCTCTGTGACATGACTGTGTGCACTGTGCATTGAAAAAACTGAGCCTTTGAAAGCAGTGTATTTCATGGATACCCACATTACTGTGGAGAACATGTACTTTGTTGTAAAGTTCTTCCATTGTTGATCCTTGAAATGTATGAAAAACATCTGCTGTACCTGGAGACACAACTAAGGACTTATTCCCACGTCTCATATCTTACAGATGCTACATATGGGTAAGCCCTGTAGATGGGGAAGCCGCACAGCCCTGACACTACAGTGCTGAGGAGATTCATTTTCCCCACACCTGGTATCATATTGATACATTATGCCAGGTGAGGAAACACTTTGCTACAGGGCTTCTCCGTCCTTAGCATCTGTAAGAAAAAATCCGGGACGTGGAAATAAGCCCTAACTAAGAAGCTGTACAGCTACAATACAGATCAGTACAATGAGTTATAAGCAAATTTGTGGATTGTTATTTGATGGTAAAAATTTAGTCAGTAACACTTCATAACATGGGGGTCAAGCTTGCAGCCCTCCAGTTGTTGCAAACTTAGACTTCCAATCATGCCTGGGCAGCCAAAGCTTTAGCTCCGCTTTGTACTACAGACTAGAATCTATATAATTATTTTACCCCACCTTTCCCCATATCCCTCACTGAAATTATGAAAGAGGTTGTCCGGGAAAAAGAATACTTGACCAGGCTGTAGGGGACATGATATATACCTGTCCTGTTCCCTGCTGCTTTTGGATCCCGGGACGCCCACTCTGCACCGCTTCACAACATACAATGACGTCCTGCTGCCCCTTGAAATGGCTGCTCAGCATAATCTTTATACTGAGCGTCTGTTTCCTATGGGAGCACAACGTCATTAGATGTTCTGAAAACACAGACTGCGGTGTAGAGTGGGTGGCCCAGGATCAGGTAGCGGCAGGGAACATGCAGCCTGGCCAAGTAGTCATTTTTCCTGGACAACCTCTTTTAGGGCATATTCACATGAACGGACTCGCAGCGAGATTCTCGCTGTGAGTCCGGCAGGTCCTGGCAGTTCCCACACACTTTATACTCGCTGCGGCTGCGCTACACACTGATTGGCCGGACGAGAGAGCAGGACACCGGACCCGTGCAGGGAGGACAGGTAATGTATGCTTACAGCGGGGGAGCCGGGCGGGAGCAGAAGGGGTTAAGGATGGTAGAATTACATACTCGCTGCGGTCGTTCAGACCGCAGCGAGTATATAGTGTGTGGGAACTGCCAGGACCTGTGAATATCGTGTGAATCGTGTGAATATACCCTTAGCCTAGATTACACGTAAGGGATCTGCAGCGGATTTCAGGACAATCCACTGGGGATCTATTGCCTGTTAGTTTCATTGAGAATACATACTCGCAACGGTATTGACATGCTGCTGTGAGTATGTAAATGCAGCCCACTTAACCTCCCACCGTCCGGAGCACACATTACTTGCTCCATGCTCTGGCTTGCTTCAGGGGCTCCCGCCGTCCGGACGTCCCGCTCAGCCAATCAGTGGCTGTGGTGGGGGCAGTGCACTGATTGGCTGAGTGGGACATTTCCCTGCGAATTTGCAGCGTGAGATCTGCTGTGGATCTGTTATGTGTGAATCTAGCCAAAGGTTAAAAAACAAAACACAATCTTGTGTAGGCGACAGTACTGTCCTGCCCTATCCGGCATCAGGGGACGGAGAGTTGCTAAGGCCACAGACTATTGTTGCGTTTACACGTAACGATTATCGAGCGAATTTGCAACGATAATCAAATGTGTAAACGCAGCGAACGATCAAGCGACGAGCGAGAAATCATTCATTTTGATCTTTGAACATGTTCTCAAATCGTCGTTGATCGTTCGGAAAAAATTGGAAGATCGTTCCGTGTGAACAGTTGTTTGACGATTTAACCAATATGTGAGATAGGCTTAAGCAAAACGATCGCAAAAATCTTTTTCCGTACGATATATCGTACCGTCTAAACGCTGATCGTTATGAGAAAAAAATTGTTACTCCGACATTGTTAATCGTACGATCGGGACAATTATCGTTTCGTGTAAACGCAGCATATAGTGCCTGCATTAATAAGAATTAGATCTGCCAGCTGTTGATGTTATGTGGCTGATTGCCCCTCCATAACACAATTGCAGGGTGTTGATTTCTTGTCTTGGGAGCCAGGGGCCATCTAAGGGCTCATGGCTACCATGATATTACTCCGGTTAGAATTTGTAGAGACAGGTAAAAGTTTTCATCAGTCAGTGTCTGAGTGTTCAGACCCCAACCAATCATTAAGAGAAGTGTGCTATATGAGCGTTCTCTTCCAGTTCTGTGCCACATGACTTAGATAGATTCCTAATGTAAGTCTAAGCGTAGGTCTCAGTCACACACCCAGCCACATGCTTCACTGCCTTCATCTTCTAGTGATCGACCAGAGGTGAACACTCAGTCTCTACTGGCTCAGTCGTTACAAAGGTTAAAGATTTTATAAAATGACGGCTACATTTTATTATTGTGATGCACAATATTGTAAGGTTTTATCCTTATTGGAAGGTAGTATCCTTATCACATTAATGTCATCCTTACAATTACTTACATACTAAAGTGCCTTCTGTTTCTTAAAGTGTCAGTACTATCTGCTAAATGACTCATCTTTGAAAAATAAGACACTAAGACAATTTCCTTTCCTAGCCACCAGGAAGTCTAAATGAAACGTGATAATCTACTATATACAATGACTGTCAGTGACTATTTTGGGAAGGTCTGAGTCTTCTCCCCTGACCTCGATGAACAAAGTGCCCTGTCTGGACAGACTATTTCCTGTATCCCTAATGTTCTGCCTCTTACCCTGACCTCAGGGTTGACATTGACTATGCTCATTTGGTGGAGTCATCCTAGGAAATTGTATAATGCTGAGTCCACACAACTCCAATCTGGGTGATCAGAATGGTCAATGAAGATTAATGACCTCTATGTAACCAATGCATTCATTGCTTATACTGTAAGTCACAAGATTCTCTCCCCCGGATAGGGTTAGGTTTTGTGATTTGCAGACTTGTACCAGAGCAACCAGAATTGCATTCTTCTAATTCAATTACATATGTATAACAGAGACAGATCATGTGGCTCTAAGGGGCCCCTAAAGAGAGGCTATATTCCTTATTTGTAATGGGTATTTAGAACCTGTGCTATAATTTCCCATCCATAGGCCTTTCTATACAGTTTATTAGTGTAACGCCTGGAGTAGTGGATCCACTAGACCGGCACCAGCGATGGCACAAACCTCACCAGGGAGCGGAGTCTAAGGGGCCGCTGGTTTTCACCAGAGCCCGCCGCAAAGCGGGATGGACTTGCTGCGGCAGACGACCCCCAGGTCGCTACCCCTGGCTTGGTTGCTGGTGACGGCAGGCGAGGCGTGACAGGAGCAGGTACTGACAGTGGCGTGTAAGCGTACCGCAGGTGACAGGCTGAACACAGGAACAGCAGAGAGACGGGAAGCAGGAACCAGGGACTAGGAGTAGGGACTGGGTAGCGGACAGGAGTCAGGAACAAGGACTAGGGACCAGGTAGCGGACAGGTATCAGGAACAACAGGGAGCTGGGCCAAACGCTATGGGAAGCATGTAGAGGCTCCAACACAGGGGACAGGGCATGCTGGGATTTATAGGGAGTGATTGGGTGCAACTACCAATTAGGGGCGGACTGGCCCTTTAAATCTGAGACAGCCGGCGCGCGCGCGCCCGAGGTGGCGGGGACGCGCGCGCCGGCCGGCACAGACGGAAGGAGGAGCGGGACGAGGTGAGGCGCCCCCCGGGGCCGAACAGACCGCAGCGCCGGGTCCCTGCACCAGGACCCCGGCAGCTGCCTGAGCTGGATGGCGGTTGCGGCGGCGTCCCGGAGCACGGGACGCCGCCGCGGCCATGACAGTACCCCCCCCCTTTGGCCTCCCCCTCTTTCTTGCCTGCAGGAACCCCTTGATGAGATCTTTATCCAGGATGTTAGCCTCGGGTTCCCAGGACCTCTCCTCCGGACCAAATCCTCTCCAGTCCACCAGGAAGAAACGTCTCCCTCTGACAGTTTTCATGGCCAGAATATCTTTAACAACGTAGACGTCGTCTGAGACGGCTTGTGGAACAGAGAACGGGGACTGATCGGAGAACCGGTTGAGGACCACAGGCTTCAAGAGGGAGACATGGAAGGCGTTCGGAATCCGCATAGTAGGGGGCAGGTGGAGTTTGTAGGTGACAGGGTTTATGCGTTTCAGCACCGAAAAAGGACCAAGGAATCGGGGACCCAACTTGTAGCTGGGAATCTTGAGTCGAACATATTTGGCCGAGAGCCAGACTTTGTCACCTGGACGAAAATTTGTGGCAGGTCTCCTCTTCTTATCAGCCTGGTCCTTCATGCGTTCTGAGGCTTTGAGTAAGGACTGTCGAGTTTGTTCCCAGATCGACTGCAGGTCAGATAACAGCTCCTCCACGGCTGGGACCCCAGAGGATGGAGAGAGAGGCAGAGGAGGACGAGGATGATGCCCGTAGACCACATAGAAAGGAGACTTGCCTGTGGAACTCGAGTCCAGATGGTTATAGGAGAATTCCGCCCATGGAAGGAGGTCGGACCAGTTGTCTTGGCGGCTGGACACAAAATGCCGTAGGTAGTTACCCAGGATCTGATTGACTCTCTCCACTTGCCCGTTAGACTGGGGATGGTAGGCTGATGAGAAGTCCAGCTTTACTTGGAGCTGCGAGCAGAGGGCACGCCAAAACTTAGAGACAAATTGAGAGCCTCGGTCGGACACAATGTGGAGAGGAAGTCCATGCAGGCGGAAGATGTGTCGGAAGAACAACTGAGCCAGACGAGGAGCAGAGGGTAGGCCAGGAAGAGCCACGAAGTGAGCCATTTTAGAGAAGCGGTCCGTCACCACCCAAATAACAGTATTGCCCGCAGATGGTGGTAGGTCGGTGATGAAATCCATCCCAATGTGGTGCCAGGGATGGTCCGGGACTGGCAAGGGCAAAAGTAAGCCGGCAGGTCTTTGACGGGGAGACTTATTCCTGGCACAGACTGCACAGGAAGCCACAAAATCCTTGACATCCTGGAGGAGATTGGGCAACCAGTAGTGACGGGAGATCAATTGCCCAGTCTTTTGAGTTCCTGGATGCCCGGCCACCAAAGAGGAATGCCCCCACTTCAAGATGCGTTTACGGAGCGCGGGGCGCACATAAGTCTTCCCGGGGGGCAGTCTCTGCAGAGCAGAAGTAGCAACTGGTACTAGGCGGTCGGGAGGTATTATGTGACGAGGAGATTCCTCTTGCCCCATGACATCGGATGCTCGGGATAATGCATCGGCCTTTAGGTTCCTCTCAGCTGGACGAAAATGGATGGTAAAGTTGAACCGAGAGAAGAAGAGAGACCACCTGGCCTGCCGGGGATTGAGGCGTTGAGCCGACTGGAGGTAGAGGAGGTTCTTGCGGTCCGTGTAGATGTTAACGGGGTGTTTAGCCCCCTCTAGTAGATGACGCCACTCCTCCAGTGCCAACTTAATGGCCAGGAGTTCACGGTCCCCAATAGTATAGTTCCTCTCGGCAGGGGAGAAAGTCCTAGAAAAGAACCGGCAGGTTCTGGTCTTGCCTGCTGTGTCCCTTTGCGAGAGAACGGCTCCTGCGCCCACAGAAGAAGCATCGACCTCGAGAGAAAACGGCCTGGAGACATCCGGGCGGACTAGGGCAGGAGCAGAGGCAAAGGCAGACTTGAGGCTATTGAAGGCTTGTTCGGCCTCTGGAGGCCAACGTCTGGGGTCCGCCTTCTTTTTAGTGAGAGCCACGATGGGTGCGACCAGGGTAGAAAAGTGAGGGATGAATTGCCGATAATAGTTGGCGAATCCAAGGAAACGCTGGATTGCTCTAAGTCCCACAGGGCGTGGCCATTGGAGGACAGCTGAGAGCTTGGCCGGATCCATTTGTAGACCCTGGTCGGAGACGATATAGCCAAGAAATGGAAGACTGCGCTGATGGAAAACACACTTCTCAAGCTTGGCGTATAAATGGTTGGCCCGTAGTCTTCGGAGGACCTGACGCACTTGTGCCACATGAGTCTGCTGATCCGGGGAGAAGACCAAAATGTCGTCCAAATAGACAATGACGCAGACATAGAGGAGGTCTCGGAAGATGTCGTTCACGAATTCCTGGAAGACCGCTGGGGCATTACATAGGCCGAATGGCATGACCAGGTATTCGTAGTGCCCATCTCTGGTGTTGAAAGCGGTCTTCCATTCGTCTCCTTTACGAATACGGATCAAGTTATACGCTCCCCTGAGATCCAGCTTGGAGAAGATCCTAGCTCCACGAAGACGGTCGAATAGTTCAGGAATAAGTGGAAGAGGATAGCGGTTCTTAACAGTCACCTTATTCAAGCCCCGGTAGTCTATGCATGGGCGAAGGGAACCGTCCTTCTTCTGGACAAAGAAGAATCCTGCGCCAGCGGGAGACGTGGATTTACGAATGAAGCCCTTTTGTAAGTTCTCCCGGATGTAGGAGGACATGGCTTCAGTCTCGGGCACAGAGAGAGGGTATACCCGACCACGTGGAGGAGATGCCCCGGGAAGAAGGTCTATAGGGCAATCATAGGCCCGATGAGGTGGTAGAGAGTCCGCCTCCTTGGCCGAGAAAACATCACCGAAATCTTGGTAGTCCTCTGGTAGACCGGTTAGAGGCTTGACATAAGCAGGAGACCTCGTAGAGCACTTGGGTTGAGGAGATCTCAGACACCGGTTATGACAGTCCTGGCCCCAGCTGAGAACCTCCCCAGTTCTCCAGTCCAGCTTAGGGGTATGAAATTGCAGCCAAGGAAGACCCAGCAGGATGTTAGAGGAGGAATGGCTCAAGACATAGAAGGAGATCCTCTCCTGATGTAAGGCGCCCACCCGGAGGGCTAGGGGTGCCGTCTGGCAGTGCACAGTTTCGGTAAGAATCTCCCCCGTAACCGAAGAGATAGACCGGGGTTGGGGTAGCTGGATCACGGGTAGCCGCCATCTTTGGACCAAAGAAGCAGAGATGAAACTGCCAGCAGAGCCAGAGTCGATGAGGGCAGAAGTCTGGAAAACTTGCCCTGAAGGTGTCTGGATGGAGACGGGTATAGTCAACCTTGGAGAGGTGGCATTCACACCTAGGGAGGCCTCTCCCACCGGACCTAGGTGCGAGCGTTTCCCAGACGCTGAGGACGTTGGGGACATCTCTGCCGGTAGTGATCTGCACCACCGCAATAGAGACAGAGATTCAGCTCCATGCGGCGGGCTCTCTCATCAGTCGTCAGGCGAGCTCGTTCCACCTGCATAGGGACTTCTGGAGGCGACTGGAGTATGGGAGCAACGGGACTCTGGAACACCGGTGCCAGCCGAGGAAGGCGACGGGGCAGGCTCAGTCGTCGTTCCTGCCGGACCTCCTCCTCTCTCTCGGAAAACCGGTTGTCGACTCTGGTAGCCAGTAAGATAAGATCGTTTAGAGAAGGAGGAAGATCGCGGGCGGAGAGTACGTCTTTCACTCGGCTGGATAGACCCTTCTTGAAGGTGGCTATTAGGGCGGCCTCGTTCCAGTCCAATTCAGCTGCCAGGGTGCGGAACTGGAT
Source organism: Dendropsophus ebraccatus (assembly GCF_027789765.1). Classification (NCBI taxonomy): domain Eukaryota; kingdom Metazoa; phylum Chordata; class Amphibia; order Anura; family Hylidae; genus Dendropsophus; species Dendropsophus ebraccatus. The sequence goes on from NC_091455.1 coordinate 56,494,147, forward strand.
GGCGTAGTCACCGACAGAGGAGCTCCCTTGAGAGAGGTTGAGAAGAGCAGTCTCGGCTGAGGTGGCACGGGCAGGTTCCTCAAAGACGGAGCGAAACTCGGCCAGGAAGGCCCGGAGATTGGCAGCAACAGGATCATCACGGTCCCACAGTGGCGTGGCCCAGGCCAGAGCTCTACCCTCCAATAGGCTGATGATAAAGGCCACTTTAGAGCGCTCGGTGGGAAACTGACTACTTAACAGTTCAATATGCATTGTGCATTGAGTCAGGAATCCCCTGCACAACTTGGGATCGCCTCCATATTTATTCGGGAGAGCCAATCGAAGTCCCGAGGTGGTTGCAGGTGGTGGTGGGCGCTGGCCTGTAGTATGCTGCTGTAGGGCGGCAGTCAATTGCTGGATTTGCTGCGACTGCTGCTAGATCTGTTGAGCCTGTTGAGCAACCACTCTGGCGATGTCACGGAGATCAGGCACCTCGCCGGGATCCATGGTTGGAGCCTACTGTAACGCCTGGAGTAGTGGATCCACTGGACCGGCACCAGCGATGGCACAAACCTCACCAGGGAGCGGAGTCTAAGGGGCCGCTGGTTTTCACCAGAGCCCGCCGCAAAGCGGGATGGACTTGCTGCGGCAGACGACCCCCAGGTCGCTACCCCTGGCTTGGTTGCTGGTGACGGCAGGCGAGGCGTGACAGGAGCAGGTACTGACAGTGGCGTGTAAGCGTACCGCAGGTGACAGGCTGAACACAGGAACAGCAGAGAGACGGGAAGCAGGAACCAGGGACTAGGAGTAGGGACTGGGTAGCGGACAGGAGTCAGGAACAAGGACTAGGGACCAGGTAGCGGACAGGTATCAGGAACAACAGGGAGCTGGGCCAAACGCTATGGGAAGCATGTAGAGGCTCCAACACAGGGGACAGGGCATGCTGGGATTTATAGGGAGTGATTGGGTGCAACTACCAATTAGGGGCGGACTGGCCCTTTAAATCTGAGACAGCCGGCGCGCGCGCGCCCTAGGAGGCGGGGGCGCGCGCGCCGGCCGGCACAGACGGAAGGAGGAGCGGGACGAGGTGAGGCGCCCCCCGGGGCCGAACAGACCGCAGCGCCGGGTCCCTGCACCAGGACCCCGGCAGCTGCCTGAGCTGGATGGCGGTTGCGGCGGCGTCCCGGAGCACGGGACGCCGCCGCGGCCATGACAATTAGGCAATGCCTGATTATTGCCATTAGCTTGAGCACTGCTAGTTACAATCCCTGTTCTAGGTAAATGTAGAGAGTTTATGAGTCTAAAAAGAATTTCTATGTAGTTATCTGTATCTGAGCATGCATGAACAGGAAGGCTTTGCTGGAAAAAAATATATATTGCCAACGGAGATTGGCAACACAGGTCTGAATAATGTCAATTATGTTGGAGACTAACAAAGCTGAACTAGCCAGTTACAGTAGTTGATCGCTCGCATTGCTGGGACCTTGTCTTGGTGGCTGCTACTTTTTAGTTCAGCAGCAGATTATGAAAAATTATTTTAAAGGAAATGTGAAAACTCGATTGATTCAAATTCGAACTAACTTATCCTCTAAAGGGGGTGCCAGAGTAAGGGCCCTATTTCACCGGACGATTATCGTTTAGATTATCGTTAAATCGTTCGAATCTAAACGATAATCGTTTGGTTGAAATGCAGTTAACGATTAACGACCGAACGAGAAATCGTTGACTGCTTTATAAGGGCCCTATTCCACCGGACGATTATCGTTTAGATTATCGTTAAATCGTTCGAATCTAAACGATAATCGTTCGGTTGAAATGCAGTTAACGATTAACGACCGAACGAGAAATCGTTGACTGCTTTATAAGACCTGGACCTATTTTTATCGTTGCTCGTTCGCAAATTACGATCGCAATTACGATCATAAGTAACGATTATCGTTCCATGGAAATGAGTGAACGTTTTCAGGTCTTTCGCAATAGCGGTCGTTTGAGATCGTTAATCGTTAACGATTATGCAAACGATAATCGTCCAGTGGAATAGGGCCCTAAGACCTGGACCTATTTTTATCGTTGCTCGTTTGCAAAACGTTCGCAAATCGTTCGCATTGAATAAGAAATTGTTCAGTCGTTCGCAATAGATACGAACGCAATAGCGAATAAATAGCGAAGAAAAAGCAATCGCAATTACGATCATAAGTAACGATTATCGTTCCATGGAAATGAGTGAATGTTTTCAGGTCTTTCGCAATAGCGGTCGTTTGAGATCGTTAATCGTTAACGATTATGCAAACGATAATCGTCCAGTGGAATAGGGCCCTTATTCTTACTTGTCCCCTATTTACAATTTATTCTCTATGGGGCCGCTGGAGAAATGAATAGAGAATGAATGGAGTGACGAGTCACACACTGAACCAGAGCTCCATTCAAGAGTTGGGGAGCAAGCTGTTCGGACCAACTGCGATCTCATGCTTGTCCCCTATCCTGCAGATATCGGAAAGTAAAAATAACCAAAACAAACCCTTTAAAGGGGAACTATCAGCAGGTTAGACAAATCTAGCCTAATGATAGCTCCCTATTGAGCACAGGGTGAAAAACAGCAGTTCTAGATTTTCTGGATGTGGTGATGCGTAGTTATAAATATTTTTAGTTAAAAAAATTACTGATACTTAAAAAATGTGAAAAGGTTTTTTTAAAATGACTGAAACACTTTAAATTACATTTTTTATTAACTGTTTTGAATTTTTAGCAAATCTTTTATATTTTAAAACCATGTTAAAATATAATACTAACGCTCTTTAGTGCACATTTTGTCGATCTGCCATAGACAGCATGTACTAGGAGTACAGTCATGGCTGGCCAGGAGCCAATCACAACATCCCCAGGTTCTGATGATAACTGAACAACATCACACATATACGGAGTGCCTGGGTTCACTCTATACAGGCTAACCCAATGTAATTTGACTGATGTACCTGTACATGCTTGGAAAAGGTTAAAAAATAGTCCACATATACCACTTTAAACAACTTAAAGGGGAACTATCAGCAGGTTAGATGAATCTAACCTGCCGATAGCCCCCTAATGTCTCTTACCACCCTCCTCGGTGCTGTTCCTGTGCTGTTGGCAGTGTAATCCTTGGTCTGGAGCACCGTTCGGAGCACTGGCCCACCCCCATCGGAGTAACTAATGGTGCTACACACCGAGGATTACACTGCTAACAACACGGGAACTGTGCCGAGGAGGGAGGTTGCTAACTGCTCAGGTTTGTCCTATCTATAAAACTAGAGGTATGGTTATTGGGGATATAAGGGGCCTTTTGCACAGGATGATTATCAGCAAGGAGCATTGTTAGAAATGTCCCTTCGACCAATATTTGGCCTGTGTAAAAGTATCAGTGATCAGCTGAGGAGTGGGAAAAGGTCTGATCCTCAGATGATCTCATCTTTTGTGCCACGCTAAAATATATAACAGCAATATATTTAAATAGCTGCATGAACAATACAGGGATCCCAGCACTGCGATTGCTCGTGCCTTCTGAAAGCACTGCAAACAAGTGCGGATCTCACTGATTGGCATTCATTTGCTTCCGCAGACCCTCTAAAAAACCTTAAAGCCTTTGAGTAATAGAAACCTTTGTCATATAGACAGTGTGCGGCTAGGTCAAGTCCACCATAAGCGTCATACACCTTTTTTAGCATTTAGAAAACAGATTGGTTTCCTAAACGGTATCTGTAAATAGCCACCCTGATGTTGCATGCAAAGCATCTATATCGTTTTCTTATGGGAGATCTATATATTGCACGTCACAGGATGTCCTTTGGTGTTATAAAGGTATTTCTCTTAAAAATAAAACAAACTGTTGCCAAAGAAAACACTAGACAATATAAAACCGTAACCTACAAGGCCTGCAACCGCCCCACCTGTTCCTCTACTTTAATATCGTAATGCCGTATTTGGCCGACCTCCCAAGCAACGGTAGCCGGGAGGAAATAAAATGGAAGGTGTCCTGCTCTGACCTGGTTGTACAAGGTCAGAAGTCATGTTTTCCAAGTAACTTACAATAGGAATGATGAGATATCAAGGAAAAAAATTTTACACTAAGGAAAACCCCAATATAATTGTTATCATAGCAAAAAAAAAAAAAAAAATCTCATGTTTACGAGAGATAAAAAAAAAAACTATATAAATTGTCTTCCTGTTTTTCTCCCAAGTTTAACTGAGGAGATTTACGTATGAATCCCTAACCAGATGCATTGGTTTGCACCTGAGCATCTGCGGATAATGCTATCTCACGAAATTCATGCACAAGTGGATTGTTTATGTTCTTCGCTGATGTTTTCCGCCTTAGAAGCTATTTTTGAACATTTTTTTTATTTTAGGATGTCCTGGATGTAATGCTACACTAAAAATCCTGGTGCAGATTTCATACATCCATGTTTCCTTTCATAAAGGATGTTCACAGCTTATCTGTCAGCTCCAGGGCAGACAGAGGCCAGAAAGCAAGGAAACCAAGCAGGTGGTCTTAGAAAGCACTTTCAGACCTTGAGGGTAGGCTGTTTTTGCAAGTGTCTTTCTAAATCTTGTTTACCGCTATATATAGGATTTAAATGTGAAACCGCGCTGATGGTTATTTGGCTGAGTATAGTATAAGTTTACTACAAATTGCAATATTTGCAATGGCGCCCAACTTGATAGCTTGTACATTCACTTTAAGATACATTCACACGACTATCACATATATTTGCTATTTCAATCATCCTAAAATAAGACGACAAAGGGTAATCAAGTATGGTTATCACTGAAAGTCAATCCAAACATTAATAAAAGGGATAAATCCTAGCAAAATCCCATCCATTTTACCATAGACTTGTCAACTGCTGGACCTCATTGACTTTATTCTTACAATAAATAATGTAGAATAATGAGCTATCACCAGACCCTCTTGTCCTCTGGTGGAATAGGCCAAGAATCTAAGTAATCTTTAGGTTATGTTCACACAGTATACTAAGGGCCCTATTACACAGGACAATTACCGTGCAGAAAATCGTTATATTGTTTGAATTTAAACAATAATTGTTTCGTGTAATTGCAGGCAACAATCGAAAAATCGCTCGAGTGTCGCTGGTCGATGATTTAGATCTGACTGTAAAATCATTGTTAATCGTTCGCTGTAACTTCGCATTTGTTAACTAATAATTCAGTTTAATTCCAAATTGTTCCTTCTTTTGCTGGGATCAGATGAAGTAAACAATTGTAGTAAAAATCGTTGTAATAATCGTAACTAACGACTATCGTTCTGTATAATATGGTGAACAATCGTTATTTGTTAAAAATTGCTTCATCTAATAGGACTCATGGCCATTAATTTGGATTGCAGGCACATTTAGGTGTGTCTGCAATCCAAAATACCATTGACCTCAATACAATGTATGGCCATGAGAACGGCCATTCATTGTGTGAACAGACTGTGAACAACGGCCGTTGTTCACTGTCTGCCAGCTGGAAAGAAAGTGGCCATGTTTTTCTAATGCTGGATAACCCCTTTAATCGTAATCTTCTGATAGCGTCTAATAGGGCAGGGGACAATGAGGATGAGAAACTGAAGTTCTATTAATATGTAAATGAAGTTTTTTGGTCCCTTTACCCCTTAGTGCATTAATCAGCCCGTCCAATTAATCGGCCTACCAATGAATAGTCATCCTGCCGTTTGCAGCTCACAGCCACCATAAGGGACATCACTGCAGAGAGGGAGATGAATACTAATTAGTTTGCATTTTACAGGATCACTGCTATGAGGGGTAAAGAAAAACCTCTAGGGTACCGAACACCTTCATTTACATATTAATAAAACTTAAGTTTTAGAATAATAGTGCAGCACAAAGACATATAATAACTAGAGATGAGCGAACCAGCCGGATTTCTGGTTCGTATGAACTCCCGCTGTCTGCCGGCTCCATGCAGCATGTGGATACAGTACAGACCAAAAGTTTGGACACACTTTCTCATTCAAAGAGTTTTCTGTATTCTCATGACTATAAAAACTGTAGATTGTAGCGGCAAGCTATTGTATCTGGTTTGCGTGTAGTTGGACCATCATTTATTTTTCAACAGGACAATGACCCCCAAAATACCTCCAGGCTGTGTAAGGGTGGGTTCACACTGCTTTTTTGCAATCCGTTTAATGGATCTGTTTTTTTTAACGGACAAAAAAGTAGTGTCAACCGTACTTTATTGTGCGTAAAAAAAAACACATCCGTTTTGATCCGTTTTTTTTTATAATGGAAGTCAATGGAAAAACGGATCAAAAACGGATGCACACAAATGCATCCGTTTTTTGCAATCCGTTTTTTGCAAAAAACGGATCAGTTAAACGGATGCTGAAAACGCAGTGTGAACCTAGCCTAAGGGCTACATGACCAAGAAGGAGAGTGATGGGGTGCTACGAGATGGTTTGGGGTGAGCTGGACCACAGAGTGAAGGCAAAAGGGCCAACAAGTGGTAAGCATCTCTGGGAACTCCTTCAGGACTGTTGGAAGACCATTTCAGGTGACTACCGCTTGAAGCTCATCAAGAGAATGCCAAGAGTGTGCAAAGCAGTAATCGAAGCAAAAGGCAAACCTAGAATATAAGACATATTTTCAGTTGTTTCACACTTTTTTGTTGAGTACTGTATATAATTAGTGTAAATCTAAAATTTTCAGTCATGAAAATACAGAAAACTATTTGAATGAGAAGGTGTGTCCAAACTTTTGGTCTGTACTGTACATCATGAAGAACGCCTGGAAAACTGGGATACAGCCAATGCCATTGGCTGTATCCCAGTTTTCCAGGCGTTCCTTACGATGTATTCACCGGCTGCACGGAGTCGGCAGACAGCGGGAGTCAGCCGCCGAGATTTCTGATTCATACGAACCAGAAATCCGTCTGGTTCGCTCATCTCATTTCTTATTAGACTCGGAATGTTACAATCGTCTAACTTGCAGACATAGTGCCTTTAAGCAATATTTGCATTCCACTTCTTGCATCTTAAGGCTATGTTCACACTACATATATGTCCGGCCGCGAAAATTTACGTGTTAAACTCCGGCCGGGAATTTACGCAAGTTGCGGCCGGCTACGTACGGACCGCGAACTTACGCCCGTAGTCTACCTACGCTTCCCTACGTAGCGATCTGACAGCGGTCTTTTACTTGGAAATCTTCGCCTAGCCCCGGTCACCCCACAGAACCTTTTGGATCGGCAAATCAAAGTGCAAAAATGAAGAAATCACCACTCCATACGGGACCGCATGTTACGCTACGGGCGTAAGTTACAGCATTTCCGTCCCGAAACAATGGTCTGGTTCATTTTTTACGGCGCCGCATATGATCCAAGCGTAAGTTCTTACGTTGTGTGAACTGTGCAGCCGTAGATTGTATACTTTCCATTGTACGCAAACTACGTAAATCTCCGGCCGCTTATTCACGGAACGCACTACGGACGGAAACATACGTAGTGTGAACATAGCCTAAAGGGGTATTCCAGCAGGAAAAAAAAAATCTGGTTTCAGAGTTGTAATTTACTTCTATTTAAAAATCTCCATCCTTCCAGTACTTATCAGCTGCTGTATGTTCTGCAGGAAGTAGTGTATTCTTTCCAGTCAGACACAATGCTCTCTGCTGCCACCTCTGTCCATGTCAGGGACTGTCCAGAGCAGGAAAGGCTTTCTATGTGCTACTACTACTGCTTTGAACAGTTCCTGTCTCAGACAGAGGTGGCAGCAAAAAGCACTGTTTCAGACTGGAAAGAATACCACTTCCTGCAGGGCATACAGCAGCTGAATACTGGAAGACCTGGATTTATAAATAGAAGTATATTACAAATCTATATATATATACGGTATATACTTTTTGAAAGCAGCTGATTTGAAAGAAAAACATTTTTGCCAGAGTACACCTTTAAACTTTTATGCACTATGGTTCAGATTTATCAGGAAAAAGCTGACTGATTTGCCCACAGCAACCAATCACATCTCTGGTTGTATTTCCTAACAAGCTCTAGTAAATAAAAGCCGAGCTGTAATAGTTTATGGCCAGCAAATCTGGTCCATAGTGCCTCTAACCGCAATGAGCCAGCTCTGTAACTGTCTGAAGTCTTTGCCTCATAACTAATGAACCTATTACACGGAACCATTATCGTGCAAAAAATCGTAATATTGTTTGAATTTAAATGATAATTGTTTTGAGCTAATACAGACACCGATCGAAAAAAAGTTTGTGTGTCATTGATTGCATCATTTGAACCGAACCTAAAATCATTGTTAACTGTTTGCTTAGGCTAGGTTCACACTGCGTTTTTGCAATCTGTTTTCACGTGTTGGCACTACTTTTTGATCCGTTTTTTTTATAATGGAAGTCAATGGAAAAATAGATCAAAACAGATGCACACATATGCATCTGTTTTTTTCATCTGTTTTTTTGCAAGAAACAGATGAAAAAAACCGATCGCAAAAACGCAATGTGAACCTAGCCTAATCCTTCTCTGTAATTCCACATTCGTTCCCTAATCATTCAGTGTAATTTTATATTGTTTGTTTATTTCCTGGGATCAGATGGAGTGTATTGTTCTGAGTAATATGGTGGACGGTTTAAGGTAGCTCTCATTTGCGATTGTTTATCATTAATCGTTAAATACCTCTTTGTCTACTATAGCCCTAAAGGGTTATTACACATAGTGATTATCGAGTAAAGATCCGTAATAACAATCAATCGATAGTGATAACTAGCGATTTAGTAGTGATTCTGAGGTTATTACATTCACCGATTGCTGTTATGAACGATCATTTTTGCATCTTTATATGGCCGCTAATCGTTCCTCAGGACAACCCACACAGCATGTTTTATCTGCAAACGTCTTTTTAGAGGAACAGATACACGAACAAAATACTAACAATAATTTTTCGACATGTTAAAAGGCAACGATTAATGATTTTTCATCATTGTTTCCTCTTTGGGCAAATAATCGATAATCGATGTTTTTGGTCATTATAACAAATTTTTAAAGGATAA